>NC_056742.1:290855505-290994056 GCF_019279795.1 Protopterus annectens
ATCCCCAATGAAAAAACCCAAAATTTTCATTTTATTTTAATAAAAAAAATTTTAAAAAAATTTACATATTTTTTTTTTTTATTTCTATTATTTTTTTTTTTATATTATTTTTATTTTATTTTTTTAATTTAATAATTTTATTTAATTACTTTTAAATAATAAAATTATTTTAAAAAAAATATATATATATATATATATATAATATTATAAAAATATATATATATAATATAAAATATATATATATATATATAAAAACACAAAAATAAAATATATATATATAAAAAATATATACACACACACAAATATATATATATTATATATATTACACACACACACACAAATTATATATATATATTAATCACACAAAAAATTATATATATATATATAATACACAAATTTTATAACACAACATTATATATATAAATATATATTATTAAACAACAAATATATATATTATTATTATTAATAATATTATTATTAATATATATTATTAATATTATTATTATTAATAATATTGTTATTAATATTATTATATATATATATATTATTAATATATATATTATTATTATTAATAATATTATATATTATTATAATATCATTATTATTATTATTATTATTATTGTTGTCATAATATATATATTGATATTATTATTATTAATATTGATATTACAAATATTATTATTATTGTTAATATTATTATACATATACATATATATATACATATACATATATATATATATATATACATATACATATTATTAATAATATTATTATACATACATGATATAGTTATATATATATTATTATTATATACATATATTATATACATATACACCTTATATACCTGCCACATTATTATACATACATATATATATGCCATTATTATTATACATATATATACACACATACATTATACATATATATACACACTACATATATTGCTCATATATACATATACATATATATATATATACACACACATATATATATATACATATATATACATATATATATATATATATATATACACACTATATATATATATATATACACATAATATTATATATACACATATATACACATACATATATATATATATATATATATATATTATATATTAATAATATATATTATATATATATATATATACATATATATATATACATATATTATTATTATTAATACTATATATAAAACACGTTATTATATATACATTATTATTATTATTATTATATATACATACATATACATATATATATATATATATATATATATATATACACACATACACACACATATATATATTATATATATATATATATATACAGTATATATATATATATATATATATATATATATATACATCAACAAACATGTCCAACTTATATATTTTGCATCTGTTTATAGAGCAGAGAGAATAGTTGATAGCATATATATATATATATATATACTGTTTTTACACATCAACAAACATGTCAGCTTGACGGCCTCACAAAACTGCTTGGTACGGCAAGGAAGACTGGTGTAATGGCGTCGCCTTTCTCCCTTTATAGCCTTGACAACCTGATATGAGCCACACTCTGAGCAGTCGACGAAGGAGTGAAAACTTTTGCATCTGTTTAAGTCAAGAAGAGATTCCCCAACGGGGTATTTAGTTTTAGACTGTTTTCACTTTGGCAACAGCTGACCGACGCACTCACAAAACTGCTTAGGCGCCAATGCCAAGCGAAGATTGCAATGGCACGCCTTTCTCCCTTTATAAGAAATTGGATAACCCGATATGAGCCAGCAATTTGAGCAGCTTCGCATTTAAGGAGAGGAAACTTTTAGTTATGTACTTACCATAACTTTGGATGTATGGGATCCATCTCGCCTACATTCGTGATACGCTTGGTGGAGTTCGGAGCCGATCCGCCGGCCGTCCGACTCGCCTAAACTACTATACACTAGAACAAAGTCTCTCATTGGCTGGGGCTACCCTTATCCCATAATGCACCACACCCAAGCTACTTCCCCAGATCTTGTTTGCTCGCTCATACATACAGGTACAGAACACATACCAATAACTGTAACCAACCAGAGCTCTTCCAGAGGGAGAGCTTTAGCAAGATCAATATTTCCTCCAAATCCAAAAAGGTAGGGGGGAAGGAGGGTGGGTATAGATGAATGTAAGTAGATGGATCCCATACATCCAAAGTTATAGGTAAGTACCCAACCAAAAGATGTAATGGGATCCCATCTGCGCCTACATTCATAACTGGTGGGACAGCGCCCTAGCACCTAAAACCCGGGTGGCTCACTGCAAGAACACACTCTGAGAACTGCTTGAACCAAAAGAAGCTCTGCCTCGGGAAGCCACATCAACCTTGTAATGAGAAATGAAGGTGTGCGGAGAGGACCAAGTAGCAGCCACACAAATATCATCTACTGAAACTTTGGAGTGAAAAGCTACAGAGGTGGCCATAGCCCTGGTAGAATGAGCTTTGAGTGGGAAAGGCAACTCTCTGCCTGACTGGGAATAAATGAAAGAGATGCAATCTTTAATCCATTTGGCAATGGTGTTTTGGCAACTGGTAGACGTAACCTATTCTCCGCAAAGGACACAAACAGTTGGTCAGATTTTTGTGTCTGAGAGGTCCTATCTAAGTAAAAACGCAGTTGCCTGTGAACATCCAACTGGTGGAAGGTGTATTCTGCTCTATTAGAAAAATTTGGAAAGAAAACTGGGAGCTCCAATGATTGCTGAATGCATAAAGGAGATGCTACCTTAGGCAAAAAGGATAGATTCAATCTAAGGGAAACTCTGTCTTTGTGAAAAATCAAATAAGGAGGAAGAACAGAGCCTGGAAGCCTGAAACCCGCTTAGCAGAAGTTATTGCCACTAGAAAGGCAGTTTTCCAATGACAGGAATTTAATATCACAGGTGGCTGCAGGCTCAAAGGGCCGGGCAGTTAAAGAGGCCAGAACCAAATTTAAGTCCCAAGGGGAGCGCGGGGATGAGCCATAGAGGCCTGGAGAAGCCAGGCTCCCTTAAGAAAAAAGACTTGCAAAGTCTGTTAGCCATTAAAGAAGGCTCTATAGCAACATGAAAATTAGATATAGCCGCCAGTTGAACTTTAAGTGTGGAGACTGAAGAGCCTGAATGAAACAATGAAGCTAGAAATTCCAAGACCTGCGGAACTGGGGCCGTAAGAGGATCAACAATGCCCGTTGTTGGGCCCAACAACAAACCTTTTTCCATTTGCTGGAATACAGCTTAACGGTAGACGGCTTGTGGGAAGAGGACAAGATGTGCATCACTTCGAAGAAAGAGAAAGATCACTAACTAAGGATGGAAGTGGAGTAACCAAGCAGCCAGTCGCAACGACGGGAGGGATGGATGACAGTGTCCCGACTGATTGGACAACAGAGCCGGCAGTGGGTCCAGAATCCAGGGGCCCTGTACCGCATACTTCTGAAGGAATGGGAACCAAACCTGACGGGGCCAATGTGGGGCGACCAAATCCATGTGGCACCCGACATGAAGAGCCTTCTGAATCACCCTCGGGAGAAGGAGAATCAGGGGGGGAAGGCATAAAGCAGACCCGGGGGCCAATTGTGGGCTAGAGCGTCCCTGGGAGACTGCCCCTGAGAGGGTGTCAGAGTGAAGAACTCTCTGCACTTCGCATTGTTGGGGCTGTGGCGAACAAGTCGCTTAACAAAGGGGAGACATTCCCAGTTGGCTTGAAGATCTGCGCAGCCACTCTGTTGTTGAGGGACCACTTTCGTGCAAGGCAACAGGAGAGTCCTGCTGAGCCTGTCTGCAATCACATAAACTTTTCCCGGAATGTGTCGCGCGGCTACTAAGGAAACGCGTTGAGAGAGGCTATGGACCAGCGCCCATACTCTCATATCCTCCTGCAAAGGGGGTAGGACCTAGTTCCGCCCTGCTTGTTTATGTACCAAACTACCGATTATGTTGTCGGATAGAATCAAGAATAGTACCTTGAGGGAGAGCATGATGAAGTGCTTGTAAAACCAGAAGCACAGCTCTCATTTCCAGGATATTGATGTGAAGGTGCGCTTCAAAATCCTGCCAAGTGCCTTGGACAGACCTGTCCAGATAATGACCCCCACACCCTATCTACTGGGAGGCGTATCTGCGTGGTCACTGTGGCAACAGGGGGGCTGAAGGGCGAAAAGGATGCCCCGGTCCAGGCAAGGTTGGACCAACATAGCCACCAACGGAGGTCCCGGCGACAACTGTCCGTATAATCAGAACCAGGTGGTTCAGGGGAAGTTCTTGGTATGACCATTGAACCGATAATAGCCATTGCAGCACCCGCATGTGCAGCCTGGCTAACGATACTAGGAGGATAGTTGCAGCCATCATGCCCAATAACTGAAGAATCTGTCTGGCAGGAACTCGAGATTTGGGTAACAAATTTAGAGTCTGTGATTGTAGAACCTCAATTCTCTCTGATGGCAAAAATGCCCGCATCCTTTTTGTGTCTAACTCTGCACCTATAAAGGTGATACGCTGAGATGACGCGTATAGCACAGATTTTTGCCAATTGAAAGTGATTCCTAGCGAGAGACCCAAGGTTACTGTGGCCATCAACGCTCGAATCAGTAGATGCTTGGAGGTGGCAGTGAGGAGCCAGTCGAGATAGGGAAACACTTGGAATCCTAGACTTCTCAAGTGAGCTGTCACCACTGTCAGACACTTGGTAAACACCCTGGGGGCTGTGGTGAGACCAAAGTGCAGTGCACGAAACTGGAAATGACTGGTTCCTAGGTGGAAGCGTAAATGACTCCTGGACTCTTGACATATCAAAATGTGATAGTAAGCATCCTTGAGGTCTATGGAGCACATCCAGACATCCTTCTCCAATAACGGGAGAATGGACTGAAGGGTGACCATCCGGAACTTGGACTTCTTCACAAAACGACTTGATTTAAGAGCTTAGGTCCAAAATGGGCCTTACGGGCCCCAGTCTTTTGGCACCAAAAATAATCTTGACTAAGTTCCTGATCCGATCTGGGTCGACGTGGGGACGGGCTGGATGACCCTTTGCTTAGCAGCTTTGAAACTTCTACGGCCGCCAGATCCCGCTGACTGGGTGGCACGTCCGTGGGACTTCTCCTTGTAGGAGGAGGGGCTTGAAAAAGGGATGAGGTAGTTTAGAGTCATAATGCAAACACCCACTGATCCTTGGTTTAGCCGATTCCCAAGCCTGCGGGTGTTTCGCAAAACGACCCCCCAACCGCCTCGAGGAGAAGCACACAGCCGGGCCACATCCTAGGGATGTTGAGGTAGGAGGAACCAATGCGAAAGGAGTCAAAGGGTCTCCCAGAGTTCGCTGGGGGGCCTCTACTTACTTACCTCTAGGCCCGGGCGTCTTCATGAATCCCCCCCTGCCTCTGGAGGGGGGATCACTTTCGATTGGAGTAGAGAGAAGAACTTTTGGGATTTCCTGAACCACATTTTCCTCCCTCTCTGGGCCTTGGGATAAGGTCTAGAGGGGGCTGAGCGGAAAACGGGCCCCAACTGGCAGTCAAGGTCTTGCCCACTCCTGCTCGCACCAAGTGTGTCCTTCACCTTGGATCCAAACAAAGAAGACCCATCAAAGGGGGCGGCCGCGAAGAGGAAGACTTAAAGGCCTCCGCCCAAGTGGACACAAGCGTAGCCAGGCTTCAGTCTCTAACAGCCACTCCTGTGCTCAGCAGCTCTACTACCCGCCTTGGCCGTGCATAGGAAATGAGCCTCATGGACGAGTTGACAATAGAAAGATAGAGGTAGTCATCTGAAGCGCCACGGTCTGTGCTAACGCCTGCAGGAAGGTTACACCTGCACAAGGGACTCTCCTAACTCCTTGAGGAGGTCCCTTGAGCCTTGTAAATGACAGAGATAGTTCAGCGATCGCGCAGGGTAAAGGTAAGCTGAAGAAAGAAGGTACGCTTCCCTTTACCTATCCATGTTCCTAGAATCCTTATTAGAGGATGAATAGACGCTGAAGCCTCTGCCACGCCCTGCTGAGTGGCAGATGCCACCACCATAGCATCAACTGCAACACCCTTAGTGAGGAATTCCTTCTGGGGAGGGGCTGAAAGAAACTTATTAGGCCTGGCAGGCACCAGTTCTGGCTTGTATCAGGATGTTCCCACACCCTCCGAGATTACATCTAACAACTTCCCGTCGAGAAGGGTGGAGACACCCAGGAGGAGGAGGGCTGGGCCCCAAGGCCTTTGAGGAAAACTGACTCTCAGCGGAAGGGGCTTTGATTGCCAACGCCTCTCTGTCTCAAGATCTCAAGGATATCCGAGAAGGAGACGCCATCCCGAGGACGATTTAAAGGGGACCCCTCCGCATCATCGAGGTCAGTATCTGAAGTGACGGATTAATCTTGGGAATCAACGTGCTTCCTCTACACGACAAGTTTCTTCCATGGGGTTCATCTGAAGCAGTTTCAGAAGGACCCCGAAGAAGGGAACCCCAAGGGGGTATCCTCCAGGCCCTGGGGCCCCACTGTCGTGGGAAAGGATGTCTCCAGGGCACCAGTACCCAAAACGTGGACGGTGAGGTAGAAACCTGCTGAACCGGCAAGGTCATAGCCAGCGCACTGCTCATGGCCTCAAAAGCAGGACCTCCAGACTCTGCAAAGGGCACTTGCTGAGAGACCACGGCAGTACCGGGAATACCTGTGGCCGATGCTCCGAGGGAAGACTGGGCATCAAGAGGCGAGCTCCACAGTGTTGCCTCCCCTCGGCCCCTGCCGAGGAAGACCCGCACCAAACCCTGACACCGAGGACAGGGTAGGAATGAAGGCCGGAGCAGAGAAACTGGGGGTCCCTGCTCCGACTGACGATTCCAGCTGCATTCTACCTGCACCGGCTCCAACAGCTCCAAAGGAGGCCTGGAGGAGGAATCAAATGCATGGGATGTGGAATCGCCCCCGAAGCCGCGTGGGCTGGAGCCGAGATCATTTTAGTAAAGACTGGGGACTGGAACAGCCTCTGGATAACCCTATCCAAATCCGAATCCGACAACCTAGAGGATTTGGAGGAAACAGATTGGGGCTGAGAAGACTTCTGCCTCGGCTCCAATAAAGCAGGGGATCGGCTCCAAAAGGGTTCCAACACTATCGGACCCGAGACCGGAACCGTTTGCAACAGTGTCGGCGCCGAAGGAGGCTCCGGAGCCGAGGGGGAAGAGTCTTAGCTGCACACCTCCAATGGCTCCGAGACCAAAGAAGCCGAAGTAGGTGATTGGCCTCTCGATGCACTAACCTGCGGCTCCGACACCAATGGAGCCGAGGGAAGAAGCACCAAGGCAGACCCTTCAGCCATCGGCTCCAAAGCCACTGGAGGCGAGGAAGAAGAAGTCGATCCCAGTTTCTTAGCTGTTGGGTCCGACGGACTGGTCGGAGCCGACGATCTATGCTTCTTGGGTGTCGGGCCCGACAGACTGGTCAGAGCCGACGATCTCTTTTTTTTAGAAGCTGGAGATGAAGCCAAAGCTTCCTCAAATGAAGGCTTAATCAGACCCCTAAGTATCAGCTTGCTTTTTCTCTCCTGGAGCACCCTGGAGGAAAAGGTGTGACACACACTGCAATTATCCTGTAAATGTTTAGGCCCTAAACAGTACACGCAGACAGCATGGCTGTCTGTAATAGACATTTTAGAATTACATTTTGCACACTTTTTGAACCCTGATTTCTGCTCCTTAGACATTTTGTAGAAAAACAGGTAAGTAATAGCTAGAAAAAAAACAGTAACTAATGTATGGGCTAAAGCCCTCTAACTTAAACGGGCTTAGCCCGATACAACAGGTCAAATACACAGAAGCAAGAAAATACGTGGGCCAAAGCCCTCTAACTTAAACGGGCTTAGCCCGAAAACTATTTCAGTCACACAACAAGAAAAAGATAGACATACAATAAGGGCAAAGGCCCTCTAACTTAAGCGGGCCTTGCCCAGTACACTAATAGCACGAAAAGGAATAAAATTTAATTTCACACAAACTGACCACAAATGCTCACAAAGCTGTTAAAACAGCTGTTTGTTTAAATTCTGACAGAAACCCTAGTCAAAAAAGACCAAAAGGTCAAGAAAAAACACTTGGCTCCAGCCAAGTTGAGACCACGTTCGGCTTGAAAAGCGGCAAACGAGATCTGGGGAAGCAGGCGTGGTGCATTATGGGATAAGGGGTAGCCCAGCCAATGAGAGACTTCGTTCTAGTGTATAGTGGCCGAGTCGGAGCAGACGGATTGGCTCTGAACCCACCAGTTATGAATGTAGGCGAGATAGGATCCCATTAGATCCTTTACTCTGGTATTCGGGCCGGCCGAGGGCTACCCAGCAAGGAAAACCCACAAGTGATGACTGCAACAGCGAAACACGAAGCTCATCTGTCCATCTCATATTCCCCACCCATAACTCAAAAAGACAGACAAAAATACTTTGCTTGCTAACATCCGTAACGGCCAACTTGCTCATCATTTACATAGGAGATACAGAAGTGTCAAACAAGCATTCCAGTGGCAAGAAACAAGATCCTTGTAGACTGTGAAGTACATATAGTGGGGCACTGGTGGTGCTAGCATCAAACAATACTGCTGTATCATGCACGCCATTACCTTTTCAGTCATTTTTCACTAAGCAGCAAACAAAGGTAACACTGCACCAGCAACCAAAAGCCAGTGGACAATGATGGCTGGTTACAGTCAGGGGGCATTCACAACCCTCACCAACATGTTAATATCAAAGAGAAAGGTGAAATAATTTCACCCTGGCTTGACTTCAATGTTGGAAATATGCCCCAAGGACTCAAAGGCCTACTTTACCCAAGATTAATTACTGTCTGACAGTCCCCTCTTCCCATCATAGTAAATTCCAATCTTCAAAACTTCACAAGACTTGTGCATCCACCTTCATCACCTAGCCAAGTGCTCGTCTTCAAACAGATAATACACCACAGACCTCACAGCCACCCACCTATACCTTCCCCACACTTTTTCTTCCGGGTCACATACTAAATTACTTTTTTCTTGCAGCTTCTTATTCTCTTTCTACCACATGGGTGTTGCAATTCCTCCTTACACCTCCACAATTTCTTTCTACTCTTGACTACATGTTTCATATATCTTACATTTTTGCTTTACATTGCATCCAATTCTTTAATACATCTCCACTATCATTTACTTATGAATTCAACAAATTGATTTGCAGGTGTTATTATTTTTTTTTTTTTTGGGGGGGGTACAACATTTTTGTAAACTTTATATGTAAACACCACTTTTGGCAAGTGCTATACATTCTGACATTTCATTTGTCAAAATGCTGTTCACCATCTGTCTTATTCAATATACATGCACCCGGATGTGCCTGTAAATAGTCCTTTTACACCTCCACAATTCTCTTTCTACTCTTGACTACATGTTTCATATATCTTACATTTTTGCTTTACATTGCATCCAATTCTTTAATACATCTCCACTATCATTTACTTATGAATTCAACAAATTGATTTGCAGGTGTTATTATTTTTTTTTTGGGGGGGGGGGTACAACATTTTTGTAAACTTTATATGTAAACACCACTTTTGGCAAGTGCTATACATTCTGACATTTCATTTGTCAAAATGCTGTTCACCATCTGTCTTATTCAATATACATGTACCCGGATGTGCCTGTAAATAGTCACCAATGATCAGTGCACTATCCCAGTAAATTGTTTTTTTTTTTTTTTTTATCTAGATCATAGGTTGAACAGTAAAACAGCAGAAAGCCACAAAACGTTGAACAAGAAAGTTGATGTCATGGCCACATTTGAAAAAGGTTATAAAAATTCATACAATGAGGTATATTTTAAGCCTGACAAGCAAACAAATGATATGGATAGTAAGCCAATGTGAAGGACTAAGCTAGAATATTATGGGACTGATTAGCCACACTGTGTGAAACAAAGATGAACTGCATTACTGTGGCCTCTACTTTACTACAGATAGGCGTTTGCTAGAACGTCTGGGTATAGAGATGATTGTGGATAACCGATTCCAGCTACTGTCATTTAATTATTCTTCTGGCATAGCAGAACCAATGCAAATTGTGCGAAGTAAGCTGGAATACTTCACTGCTTCAAATATTTGTGTGAAACTAAGCTGAATACATTACTCTAGTCATTTTAAAAAAATCAATTAAATTTTAAGGGTGTGCACAAGCAGACCGATTTAACTGCTGTGAGGACTGTCTTTGGAAGGAAGTGGCTTACTCTTTTGATGCTTGCTCAGTTTAAACAGTCAACCTGGTTTTGCAGGATTAGCGTGCATTTTTGTGAAAAAAAGTTGGACTTCTCACTGGGATGTTTGTGAGTGTGTGTAAAACTTGAAATACTCTATTGTGACCATATTTTAGTAGCTTTAATATATTTTCCTCACAATCAGCTGAGATGTATGCACAGTCTAACTGGCTGTAATCGCTGGGTACAGGAATTATTAATGGATGAAATTAATGGACCCTGATGTCACGGTGATCAAGTTACAGTCATTAAAAAGAAGGTAAGTACTCACCATAACATTCCATCTGATTTGTTTTTTTTCATTTGTCTTCAAACCTGTGGGTACGGATCACACATCAGATCTGACTCAGTCATATAATACAGCTACAGGATATGAAAATCTGAGCTCCTGCCCTACCCTTAATGCCCTGGTCTCCACTGATCCCCTCAGATTGTGTTTGCTGCTCACAATCTATTTACTGTTTACAACAAAAGGTTTTAAATTTATGTCCACGAATAGAGAAAACGAGCACTTCAGGAATGCAAACATAAAAAGGTATATCCATATCCATCAGGTATTAAAAATTTGGAAGTGGGATGGAGGGAGGGAAGGTTAAAGAAAAATGAAAAAAAAAAAAAAACAACTCCGATGGAACTTTCCAGTAAGTACTTAACTTCTTTATCTGAAGTTCTTTTTCATTTCCTCTTCAACCTGTGGGACAGAGTCCCCAGCTAGAGAACTCTTGGGAGGCCCTCATGGAAGGATATTCGGGAGCACTGAGAACCAAAGGAGGTCCTGTACCAGCAAATAATGGCCAATTTGTAATGAGATATAAAGGTATGTGAATTGGACCAAGTAGCCATAGAGCAGATATCAATACTAACTCTAAAGCAAAAGGCAGCAGAAGTGGACAGAGACTTGGTAGAATGAGCCTGAACCAGTACAGGTAAGGCTATTACCTTAATGGAAGAAACAAGTAAAATCCAGCTTGTAAGCCAATTTGTCAGAGTCACTTTGGAAAATGGTTTTCCCAAATAAGCTTTCGAGAAGGATGCAGACAGCTGGTCAGACTTCCCCGAAATGTTTAGTTCTATCCAAATAAAACCATAATTGTCTATGTACATCTTACACATGGAGTTTGTATTCCCTTTCATTTTGAGAACTGGAGAAGAAACCTGATTGATGGTAGCCTCCTATGCAATCTTGGGCAGAAAGAAGGATTGGTAAGTAAAGTCACTTAGCCCTTTTGGAAGATCAGAAAGTGGCTTAATAGACTAAGCTTGTAGTACAGACACATTCTTAGCTGAAGTTATGGCTACAAAGAAGGCAGTCTCCCATGACAAGAACTTCAAGTCGGTTCAAAAGGAGGCGCAACCAATGTTTACAAAACCATAGTCAGGTCCCATGGCAGAGTGGGATCCTTGAAAGGTGGGCAAAGAAGAAAATTGCCTTTAAAAAAGGTCTTGCACAACTTAGATGAGGCCAAAGGAGATGAATTTTCCCACATGCAAAAATTAGAAATGGCTGCCAATTGCACTTTCACAGTAGAAAAACTGGCTGAGTTATGAAAAATAGATGCTACAAAGTCTAAAACAGCAGGGATGGGAGCCATAAAGGGATCCACCTGATTTTAGTTATCCCATATGGAAAACCTCTTCCACTTGCTGTTATTTATTTTCCTGGTGGAAGCTTTATGTGCAGCAACTAAAATTCTTCTAAATAGGAAAGACAGCCCGAGATTTCCAGGCATCACTGGAATTGAAGCAACCAATGAGTCAATTTCAGGCTGGATAGATATGGGTGAGAGCATCCTAAAGGATGGGACAGAAAGTCAGAAATGGGATCCAGAGTCCATGAAAAAACAAATCAGGTGAGAATAAAGAAAGGGAAATCAAACCTGCTGGCAATGAGGATTACTTTGCACTTCAACATCTGTGCTTTCTGGAGCAATTTGGGAATGAGATGAAGAAGAGTGTAAGCATAAAACAGAACGGGGGGACATGCACGGACTACAGCTTCTCTCTGTGACTCTCCCCGAGGAGGGATCAGGGCAAAAAGCTTGCTGCATTTGGTGTTGGAAGGAGACAAGAAAAGATTGCAGCAAGGTTGACTCCATTTCTGGAAGATCTTGTTTGCCACTGACGGGTTCAGAGACCACTCGTGAGGCATCACAACGGTCCTGGTGAGCCTGTCTGCTATAATATTTGACTTCCCTGGAAGGTGCATTGCCACTAGAAAATGGTTGGAAGAGATTTGGAAAAGATTGCCCACTGCCACAACCTCACAGCCTCTCAACATAAGGGGTACGGACTTGGTTCCTCCCTGCTTGTTAATGTACCAAACAACTGACATGTATGTCTGAACTGCAATCATTCCTGTGAGAAGAGAAGTTTGAAGGGTTTGCAACACTAGGAGCACTGCTCTCATCTCCAGTACGTTTTTATATGCAAATTGGTCTCTAATGAAGACCAGGTGCATTGGACTGACCCAGGTAATGCCCCCCCCCCCACCCAAGAAGAAAAGCATCCTTGGTCACCATGGCCTACTGGGGGGGGGGGGGTAAAGGGACGACACCGTTCAACAACCTGCAACTGAAGCCACCAGAGAAGAGATTCTTTGCATACTCAAGTTAGTCTGACTGGATGATTTAGAGAACACAGAAGACACCATTGGACTGCTAGTGTCCACTTAAAGTATTCTCATATGGAGACAAACTGTAGGAACAAGAGTTATGGTGGCAGCTATGGAGCCCAACACTCTTAGAACAAGACAAGCTGGAGGCAAAGGGATGTCTAGAATCTGTTTGACATGATGTCAGAGTAGAACCCTGTCTGGAGGGAGAAGAGCTAAGCAATGTGTTCTGTCCAGAATGGCTCCAATGAAATTAATCATCTGGACAGGATGGAGATGCGATTTCTTTAGACTGATGGAGATTCCAAAGGTTGAGGCTAGTAGAAAGAGGTAGTCTCTGGCCTGGAGGAGCTGATGCTCAATGGAAACAGTGAGGAGTCAATCGTCCAGATAGGGAAACACAGTCTTATGTGAGCTGCCACTACTGCCATGCATTTGGTGAACACCCTGGGTGCTGTGGTGAGACAAAACGGGAGTACTCTACACTGGTAATGACTGGCTCCCAGCCAAAGCAGTGAAATCTTCTGGAGCGCCTGTTCACTTTGATGTGAATGTGATAGTATTCATCCTGAAAGTGTACAGAGCACATCCAGTCATCCTTCTGCAGGAAGGGCAGAATTGGCTGAATTGTGACGATTTGGAATTTTGAACAGGCAACTGATTTCTTCAAGGTTGCCTGATCCAAGCTGGTCTTGGAAGATGGTCTGGATGAGTCTTTTTGGAAAGCAGCTTTGAAAATTTTTAATGCCACAGTCTCCCTCTTATTGGGTGGAGCACAGAGGAGGGTTTTGAATGGAATGGGATTTTGAAAAAAGGGTAGAACATAAACTCTGGATATGATGTTTAACATACAGCAGTCACTTGTGATGGCTTCCCAGGCTGTTGGGTGTCGAGATAAACATCCCCGAAATGAGTCAGGTAATCCTTCAGGATCACAGATTGGCCCTGTCCAAGAATTTATCTCGAGACCCCTGGGTCATTGGACCCCCTTCTGCCATGAGGGCACCATCTGCCATTTCCCCCTATGCCTCTAGAGGAAAAATCTCCCTGTGATACCTGAAAAGGACTGTTGAGATCTTCGGGGAACCACAACTTTTTACCACCACGCTGGTTCATGCAGGATGACAGCTTAGGGGTGGGAAAATGGACTGCAGTGGCAGATGAGATCTTTCCGACCTTCTCACTCTGGGAGTGTGCCTAACCGTAGGACCAAACAAGGATGATCCATTGAAAGTGGCATTGGTGAATGATGCCTTGAAGGGTTCTGTGAAATCATAAAACCATATCCCGGTGTGGTGCCTTACAGCAATGCCTCTACTAGCTGCCCATGAGGCACCTTCTGCAGCATGTGATATAAGCCTCATAAATGTATTAGCTATAGAAAAAATGTTAATAAGGCGAAAGGCCAACGTACCAAAATAAATGCATTGGCTGAATTTCTTGCCTGGCGTGTGATGGATTACTTTACAGTTTCATTTTTTGTTTTTCATGGTCAGATATTTTTTGTGTTTTGCTTTAGCTATTATGGAGGAAAAGGTCTTTTGTTCCTCTGCAGACATGGACCCTGGGGTATAAGAGCTACTTGACCAGTTATCTGTAACTTGGTCAATATGTGCCAAGAAGTTCAGCACACTCAATGCGAAGGCTGCTGAAGCATACACCTATTTACCAAACCTGTCTACTGCCCTGGGCTCCCTGTTAGAGAAGTGGACAGAGGAACTGTCCTGGGTCAGCTCCTCCATGGTGGCTGTTGCAACCACCATGGCATCGACTGGGACACATAGTCCAATGGGGCCTATCAGCTGGGGCACTAAGGATTTTGTCTGGGTGTTTTGGAATGGGTTCTACTGTGTCTGGCTCTTTCCATGCCATGCAGGAGATCAGATCAATAAGGGATTCCATGGGGGGGGGCACCAAAAAAGTAGATGGGGCTGACCCAAAGTCTTCCAGGAACACAAATTCCTCAGGGTTACAGTTTTGGGCAGACCAACCACCCTTCTGGCACAGGGTTTCCATGATGTCTCCCAAGGAAAATCCTCAGGTGGGTATTTTGGGGACCCATCCCCTTCATCCAAATCAGTGTCCTTGGTGAGGAATTCAGGGGGGGGGAGTCTAAGTACCACGTTCTGCATGTATGCTTATGATGGACATCTGGCAGGTATCAGAAGACTCAGGATTTTCCAAATATGAACTGACCTGTAAACTTTTCTGGGCAGGCTGTCCAAGAGGTGACAGAAGGGATAACTCTGGTAGAAACTCTCCTGAGGAGGGAATGGACTCTGAAAAAAGGAGAATCGAGGCTCTCCTAGGCAAAGAGAGAACCCTCTCCACCACTTTGAATGTTGAGGGCAAATGGGGATCCAAGGGTACATCCATCGGAGCTGAAGTTGTTGGAGAAGCCCTGCGAGCCCCAGCTACTCCTGGATCTGAAAGGAGCCATCAAGCACCCAGGTTACAAGGGGAAGAGACAGCTCTGAAAACTTTGTTGCTGACATCAAACCCTTGGACCAGATGCCCACGTTACGGCTCTGAGTTGCCCAACTCAGACGGTCGGGCTGTACCATTCAGTGAAACCACTGGAGTCAAGGTAACAGCACCTGCAGGCTCCGATGTCTCGACTCCCAGGATACTTGAACCCAACAACTCTGAAGCCAGGGGTTGGACTGGAGAAGGAGAGATGGGAATAAATGAAGGTTGATGGCTCATGGATCGAACAGACAGCAGGCAAAACCTACACCTGAACCTGTGCCTTGAGAAACCTCATTGGCATTCTGTCAACCTCAGCTTCAGATAAGCTTTAAGAGGACCTGACAGAAGACACCACAGAAGGGGGGCTGGAAACTGGCCTGGGAGACTGTAATAAACGTGATTTGGGCCTTGAGGTAACCAGATTCAGGGAGAACCTTGGAGACCAGAGCTGAGAAAAGTCCTCACAGGCAATCGGACCAGTCCTTTGGATTTGATGGCTTGGCAGTTTTCCAAGTAGGTTCACTGGACATAGGAGTTCTATCCAGGGATCGTTTCTTCTCTTTATGCTTCTTGTAGCAGGTTTGATCCCTTGAAGTCGAAAGAGTCAAAGAGGAGGAAAAAGATGCAGAAGGCAAAAGGCCCTTCAAAATAAGCTTATTCCTTCTAATTATATCAGCACTCTGGTTAAAAAAGCACATATGGCACAGGAGAAATCCAAGTAAGAGGGCCCTAAGCAAACTACACACACTGGGCATTCAGAAAAGGGATCTTGTGCCCACACACAGCACACTTTTTAAAACCAGCTGGCTTCTCCGACATAATTAAAAACTCAAAAAGGAAGGCAGAAACCAATGGACAGAAAAGATTTTTTTTATACATGTACATAAAAGAAGGAAGAGGTTAGGGGCAGAAGGGAGAAAAAATAGAAGAAAAATTCTAGAAGAAACATCCATAGTAACCCACTGGATATCAGAAAATTGCAATCCCAATGTTGATGAAAACATGGCAAACAATCTGATGGGATGAGGGGAGTTGCAGGGCAATGTGGGTAAGGGAAGAAGTCAGATTTTCAGATCCAAGAGCTGTAGTATATGGCTGAATAGGATCTGAACCCCCAGGTTGAAGATTAAATGAAAAACAACAACTTCAGATGCTACCTTTACAGGACTAGTGTGCATTAGTATAAAGCAGGTGGCATTACTTAATTGTGGCCACTTCTTTTAAACTGCATCAGACATCTAGCTGTTCTACAGAGGAATACTGCCCAGTCAACCCAGGTTCAATTAGGAGATCAGGTGATTGACGGAGTGGCAGGGGAGGGTGTCTACATGGGTGTTCCCTGCTACAATCCCTAGTGGAGGCTGAGGATACTTTGCAAGGAAGTGTAGCTCATAAGAGGAAGGGTGATAAGCATAGCAGAGCTGCTGCACAGGCAGGGCAATATACCACACAATTCCACTACATGCCTGTCCCTTGTGCTTCATCACAGTAAGTACAGTTGTGTACATTTACCATAAATGTAGATGATGAATGTATTCACTGTTGCAGTCATCATATTTGGGTTATCCCTGCCAGGGTAGCCCTCGACCGGCCTGAATACCAGAGACTTAGTATTTCTGCATCGGTTGCTCTCACTTGAGGACAGACGTCAGATCGTCAGTAGTATAAAGTAAGGCAGCAGAGGCCATTACTTCAGTTTTTCTTGCCCTAACCTGTCAAGAGCCCCCAAGTAGGATGCCAGGTTCTGGTGGAAGAACCCCCACCAGTGGAAAATACATACCAACACGTCCCTTTTAAGGAAAGAACAACAAGTTAGAATGGTAATAAAAGGAGAAAGAGAAGAAAGGGGGATTGAGGGAGGGAAACAAGGACTGCAACAGTGAATACACTCAAACATCTACATTTATGTTGTGTACACAACTGTACTATATTCTTTGTGTTACACTGTTGCAGTCATCACATTTGGGTTGATTCCCAAAGCTGAGGAAAAGGGTGGAGGGCAGTCAAAAGTACAGTTTTGTACCTACCATAAATGTAGATGTCCGATAGATATGCAACTGCAGTCATAACATATGGGTTGTCCTGCCTCAGGCAGCCCTCGGTCAGCCGGATTCCAAAGTCTGGGTCCGACGCCATCATCTTCAGTGTTTCTTGCCCCAGATGCCAGGTGCCCTGCAATGAAGGCTGTAATCAAATTGGAAGACAAAAATAGGTTTCCAGACAATAAATAAGCAATAAACAGATACACCATAACAGATATCCCCAGCTAAGGATAATAGGGATAGGAGTGGACCCAAGGCATAGAGGGGAAGGAGGGAGGGAAAACCCGACTGCAGTTGCATATCTATCGGACATCTACATTTATGGTAGGTACAAAACTGTACTATGTCCTTCAAGAATGCAACTGCAGTCATAACATATGGGTTGAATACCATAGCTTAGCTGGGGGAGGTGGTATGCTCTAAGAAAAGGATAGTGTAGCTATCAATCCCTGCAGGACTGCCGAAGCAAAGCCTGCTCTGGATCTGGAATATAAAGGGAGGTTGTAGTGTTTGGAGAATGTATGCACGGAGCTCCATGTAGCAGCTTCTAGAATGTCTTTTGTAGGCACCCCTCTTAAGAATGCTGTAGAGGTGGCTGTAGCTCTGGTGGAGTGTGGTTTGACATTGGCTGGTACACTCTTTCCATGGAAGGAATAACAGAATCTGATGCAATGCCCAATCTATTTTGAAATAGTCTGTTTGGAAATTGCTTTTCCTTGTACTCCAGGGGCGTAAGCTACAAAAAGCTGATCAGACTTCCTACTGGTCTTGGTTCTGTCCAGGTAGTAGCAAAGTTGTCTGTGAATGTCCAAGGTATGCCACAGTCTTTCCCCTTTGTTCTCAGGATTGGGAAAGAAAGTAGGCAGGTGAATTGCTTGATTTAAAGAAACCCTAGATACCACTTTTGGCAGAAAGGTAGGGTTGGTTCATAAGGAGACCCTGTCTCTGTGAAAGGTTATGAATGGTGGTATTGCCATTAGGGCCTGTAATTCCGAAACCCTTCTTGCTGAGGTAATTGCTAACAGGAAAGCTGTCTTCCATGAGAGAAATTGTAAGTCCATAGAAGCTGCTGGCTCAAAGGGGGGTAGAGTCAGTATTTCTAGGACAAAGTTGAGGTCCCAAGCTGGTACTGGAGCCTTTCTTGGTGGCTTTATATTCTTGATTCCCCTAAGGAATTGCCTTAACAAAGGATGTGAAAACACAGGTGGATCAGTGTTGTATCTAGCTGAAGCATGCATTTTTATGGAAAAATATGAGAATCCATTCTGTAGCATATCTGCCAAATATTCCCGAATAAGTGGGATATTCAATAATGATGCATCATGACCCTTGCTGGTATTCCAAATGCTGAATCTCTTCCATTTTGCTTAGTAAACCTTTCTGGTGGATGGTCTTCGGGCTTCTGTTAGTATCCGCTGAACTTCCTTAGAGAGAGATAGATTGAGGTTATTCATGGGATCTCCCAAGCTGTTAGCTGCAGCGTCTGAATGTTGGGATGTACTGTCTTGAAGTTGTGTTGAGTCAAAAGTTGGGGCCATTGGGGAAGGGCCCACTTTTTGTTGTGACATATGCTCCGTAGTAGTGGGTACCAGTGTTGTCTTGGCCAGTCTGGAGCTATTAGGATCCCCTTGGGCTTCTCTGCTTTGATCTTTAGTAATACCGTGGTCATCAGTGGCAGAGGTGGGAATGCATAGATTTTTAGGAACTTCCAGTTGAATGAGAGAGCATCTATTTTCCATGCTTGTGGATGATATGTCCTTGAACAGAACTTTTGTAGATGATGATTGAGGTGGGAGGCAAATAGGTCTACTTCTGGCCTGCCCCATGTCGAGGTGAGTCGTATGAAGATTTCTGGATGTAACCTCCACTCGTGGGGGTCCAGGAAATTCCTGCTTAGGTTGTCCGCCAGCACATTGTCTTTGCCTGGAACAAACTGGGATTGCAACTGTATGTTTACGCTCAGTGAGTTTCCCAAAGATTCATTGTCAGTCTGCAAAGGGGTAAGAATGGGTGCCCCCCTGCTTGTTTATGTACCACATCACAGTGGTGTTGTCTGTCCGTATTAGCAGGTGGCCTTGCTGAAGTTGCTGTCGAAAGGCCTCGATGGCATGCATTACTGCCAGCATTTCTTTTTGGTTGATATGCAGATGTGTTTCCTTTGGAGACCATTGTCCTTGAAAACATCTGCCCTCTATGTGCGCCCCCCATCCTAGGTCTGAGGCGTCTGTGGTCATGGTCTGTGTTATCTGATGTTTTTTGAACGACATACCTGTGTTTGCCTGGCTTACCGAGGCCCACCATAGAAATTCCTTTTGTAGGCGTGGAATGAGCGGTATGGTTGTCTCTAGGTTGTTGTTGTGTTGAGACCATAAGCTTTTTAGGTACCATTGAAACTTTCTCATGTGTAGTCTTGCTAATGGAACCAGTAGAATGCAGGATGCCATGTAACCCAGGGCCTGTAGAAATCTCCTTGCAGTCATCTGGGTGAACTTTGCCAAACCTTTGAAATAATGAGTTAACGTCTTTTGCTTGTCTTCTGTCAGGTAAGCCATTTGAGAGGCTGTGTCTAGTTTGGCTCCTAAGAAGGTTATTTGCTGGGATGGCTGAAGTCTTGACTTTTGGAAGTTGATTGTGTATCCCAGAGCCTGTAGCAACTGTATGACATAATTCAAGTTTTTTGTCAAAATCAGTTTGTCGTCCGCTTGTATGAGGCAGTCGTCCAGGTACGGGTAAATTTGGATCCCCTGGAGCCTGCAATGAGCAATTACTGAAGCCAGGCATTTCGTGAATACTCTGGGTGCAGTAGATAAGCCAAACGGCAATGCTGAGAATTGATAATGCTCTGGCCCTGCAAGAAATCTGAGGTATCTTCTGCAGCTGTGTCTGATAGGGACATGCAGGTATGCCTCCTTGAGGTCCAGAGTAATCAGCCAAGACCCCTTGCCCAGCATGGGAAGGAGTTGCTGTAGAGTCAGCATTTTGAACTCTGGTACTATGAGAAAAGTGCTTAATGCGGACAAATCCAGTATTGGTCTCCATTGAGTTTCTTTTCTTGGAACAAGGAACAGTCTTGAATAAAACCCCTGGCCTTGTTCTTGTTGTGGAACTTTTTCTATTGCTTTGATCTGAGCAAGCAGAGAAATTTGCTTGATAGCCTCTGCCCTCTGGTTTTGTGGTAGGTTTGGCATGCCTTGTTTTCTTGGCAAGGTATGAAAGTGGAACCTGTAACCTTGGTCTATAATGTCTAAAACCCATTTGTCCTTTGTCAATCTGTGCCAATTGTCTGAAAACAGAGATAATTTTCCGCCCAAAGGAGCTTCTGTTTGCTCCTTGGTCAGCGGAAGTAGAGGAAAGTCATTGAGATTGTCCCTGTGAGGCAGGAGAAACCCCTGTGTCACTTCATTGGTTTGCTGGTTGCCATTGTCGTCCCCTGTAGGAACCTCTGTATTGTCCTCTTCCTCGGCCACGCCTGTTTTAGCCCCTTTGAAATCTTTCAGGATTAGGAAAGGACCAGCTTTTAGAAGGCCAATTCCTGCTGAATCTGGGTGGCGGAACCTGGAGGAAATCTTTGACTGTCTGAACTGACCTGGCTTTTTCCTCAATGGACTTTAACACATCTTTAGCATTAGCACCAAAAAGCTTGTTCTTTTCCAAGGGTGCATCAAGAAGTTTTGCCTTAACATGATCTAGTAGAGGTTGTTCTTTTAACCATGCATGTCTACGAATGACCGCCCCTGTCATAGCTACCCTACATGAAGCTTCCAATGCATCATATCAACACTGAAGAAAGTGATTGCTAACTTGCTGAGAATTATGTACAGCCTCCTGCAAAGACTTCCTATCTAAAGGTTCAGGAGAGGCCAAAGTTTTCTGTAAATCATCTAACAGGTAATCCTGATATTGAAACATATGAAAGAGACAATTGAGACCTCTCAGATAAAGTAGTGGAGGTGTAAACCTTCTTCCCCCATCTCTCTAATGACCTAGCTTTCCTGTTGGAAGGCAAAGGATTTTTGGAGGTGGTAGCTGAAACCCCTTTCGGTCCCTGTGAAATTGTTTCTAAATCAACAGAATGGGCCCTAAAGAAATGAGAATGTGTTTCTGGGACCCTATAGTATCTGTCAGGCTTGGCAGGAGCAGGAGGAAGAGTATCAGGGGTAACACTGGAGTTAGAGTATAGATCATCCAAAACATCAAGCACAGGAGGTATAGCTAAGGGCCTGTGTTGGGGCTTTTTAAGGAAGGTTGGCGCTTTCTGGAATCAGAATATTCCTGGCCTTGCCACTTAAAATGTTCCCTCATGGAATGCAGAACTTCCCCAAAAGAAATATCCTCAGGAGGGGAGGCCGATGGGGATGGAGTCCTCTGCATCTGAGTCCTCATAGGTCTGGAAGGGCTCTTCCTGGCTATCGGAGTGAACAGAGTCCTCAGAATCTTCATCTGAAGGGAGAGGGTCAGAGGGTTCAACCCTGGGCCTCTTATCAGGAGGAGGCTGGGAGCCTCTCTCTGGATGGGCCTGGGAACCTCTGATCATGGAAATTAAGTCTGCGGCCATAGTCATGATTTGTGTTTCAGGAGTAGGCTGAGGTAAAGCTTTAGCAGTAAGGTGCTTGGTCTTGCTGGCTGCCTTAGCACGTGTGTAGGCCTTGATAGACATGGACATGGGAGGCCTAGCAGCTCCACGTGCAGGAGTGACCTTATCCACAGCAACGGTCTCGGGCATTTCCTCGGTTTCAGTATCCGGAGGAAAATCAATAACTGGCATCGGTGTGGTCTCCGGTATCGGTAACGCGGTGTCTTCAGTTCGGAGCAGTGAAATAACCACCTCAGAGGGAACCGGGGCACTCGCGGTTGGTTTTGGCGTGGTGTCGGAGGAAGACGCGGGCCAAGGATGTCGGTCCCGGTCTTTTAGTTTCTTAGGAGTTCGCGATGTCGGTAGTTCCGACGGCATTGTATAATCGCATTTTTCGCCGAAAAAGTCTTCAGCGAACTCCGCCCGGCGCCTGAGAGTGCACTTATTGAAGCGAGCACAGGCGGCACAGGCCGAGACGTCGTGGTCTGGGCCAAGGCAAGGAAGGCAGTAAGAGTGTAAATCCTTATGAGGTATTTGTTTACCACAAGACAAACAATTATTTACTTTTTCAGTAATTTCTGACATCGGCTGAGGCAAGAAAAGGTCCCCAACGGGGTACTTAGCTTTTTTGATGACTTCGGATTCGAAGAATACAGGAGCTGACCGACCGGCACTTGCGAACTGCTTCTGCTTCGGGCACCGCACGGCAAGAAAGACTGAAGAAGATGGCGTCGGCTGATGCTTATATACTCCAACCGCTCTGACGTCGGAGAGAAATGCGACATCAGCCGACGTAGGGCCCAGACTTTGGAATCCGGACGACCGAGGGCTGCCTGAGGCAGGACAACCCATATGTTATGACTGCAGTTGCATTCTTGAAGGACATCTAGGGGCTGGCTAGGATGCCCTGCAAGATGGCAGAGGCAAACCCTGCCCTGGATTTGGAGAAGAGAGGCAGGTGGTAATGCTTGGTAAAATTGTGAACAGATGTCCAGGTGGCAGCCTCCAAGATGTCCCTGACGGGGACTCCCCTGGAGGAAAGCTGCAGAGGTTGAGACTCCTCTGGTAGAGTGTGTCCTGACCCCCTGGTGGGAGGCTTTCCATGCTGTTTGTAGCAGAGATGGATGCAGTGTGCTATCCATTTGGAAATGGGTTTGTTTGGAGATGGCTTTGCCTTCTGACCCTGTAGCAAAGCTAACCAGCAATTGATCTGACTTTCTGAAGGATTTAGTCCTGTCTAGATAGAATCTGAGCACATCTAGAGAGAGTGAAGAATCCTTTCCCCCTTGTTCTGGGGATTAGGAAAAAAGGGGGGCAAATGAATGGATTGGTTGACAGCCACACTGGACCCAACCTCGGGCATGAAGGATGGGTTAGTTCTGAGGGATACCCTGTCTGCATGGATGATGATGAAAGGTTCCACAGCCATGAGTGCTTGCAGCTCAGAGACTCTTCTGCGCTAAAGTGATGGCCAGAAGGAATGCTGTCTTCCAGGAGAGAAATTTTAACTCTGCAGAAGCAGCTGGTTCGAAAGGAGGAAGGGTTAGCGTTTACAATACAAAGTTAAGGTCCCAAGCTGGTGCCTTTTTGGGTGGCCTCAAGTTGCTAGCCCCTCTTAGGAACTGTTTGATCAAAGGGTGTGAGAAAAGGGGCTGCTCAGTGGGAAAATGAGAAGAATACTTAATTTTACTTTTGCATCATCTTAAAAGTACTCAATTGTATTTATTACTGCTTGGTGTAACTCATTCTAAGCCTTTTGGTTTAAACACTTGGGCTTCGAACCAGTTGTTTTGCACTGAGAGGGTTTGTGGTCTGCACTGTAGTGGCAGAACAGGTAGCTTACATCCTTCTAGGTTGGGAACTGCTGATTGAGGGCTCAGTGTCTGTTATTCTAAAAGTGTATTAATTCTGGTTTAAGCACTTGGGCTTTCAGGCCAGTTATTTTACATTAAGAGGGTTCGTGGTCTGCACTCTTGTGGGAGGAGAGGCTGGACTCTGCCCTTCTGAGCTGGGAAGTTCTGGTTAAAGGCTTATAGTGCATGCATATCTGAACTGCTTCTTACTGAAGTTGGTACGCCTTGTTTGCTGTGGCATAGACTGGATTCGGGCCTGCTGGATCTAGCTTTGTTTGTGTAACTTGAGCACTAATCCAAGCATTCTCTAAAGTATTCAATTGTATTTATTACTGCCTGGTAGTAATTTGATTAAAGTGTAGCTATCATTCTAAGTCTTTTGGAATAAGCACTTGGGCTTCAGACCAGTTGTTTTACATTAGGAAGGTTTGTGGCATGCACTGTGGTGGCAGGACAGGTAGCTTTCATCCTTCTAAGTTGGGAACTGCTGATTGAGAGCCCAGTGTCTGTTATTCTTAAAGTGTATTAGTTCTGGTTTAAGCACTTGGGCTTCAGGCCAGTTATTTTACATTAAGAAGGTTCGTGGTCTGCACTCTTGTGGGAGAAGAGGCTGGACTCTGCCCTTCTGAGCTGGGAATTTCTGGTTAAAGGTTTATAGTGCCTGAATATTTGAACTGTATCTTACTGAAATTGGTACACCTTGTTTGCTGTAGCATAGACTAGATCCAGGCCTGCTGAATCTAGCTTTGTTTATATGCTTGTTTGTTTGCTTGTTATTTCCCTGGAATGCTAATTCTACCTAATCTGGCTTCTCAGCTTCTATGGATCACTAGTGATATCTGCATTGATTACTGTACTTATTTCCTTGTTTCACTTGAAAGAAAGTTGCTGTTTGTCGTTTTTGCATTTAAGTTACCTGTAATACATTGCACTTAAGTTACCTGGCACTTGCTCACTAAAGCAATTATATAAGTCAGCACTAAAAATTAAAAGCACTACACCCTCACTCTCCACTGCCCTTGTTTTCAATTATTAAGGAATTCCCAATATTATTCTAGCATGTCCAAAGGTCAGTTGTCAATCTCCTCTCCGGTCCAGCTGGTGAATCTGGGAATCTTGAGGCAATGTTACAACTGCCTCATGTACAAAGACAACCCTCTCCTCCTCCCAACAAATTCCA
This sequence comes from Protopterus annectens, assembly GCF_019279795.1. Classification (NCBI taxonomy): domain Eukaryota; kingdom Metazoa; phylum Chordata; order Ceratodontiformes; family Protopteridae; genus Protopterus; species Protopterus annectens. Next base: position 290,880,512 of record NC_056742.1, read on the forward strand.
ACACATGTGAGAGATGCAACCATATAGCCAAACTGGAGGCTAAGCTCTCTCAACTCAGTACTGGCATAACCAGTCAGGAAGAAGGAAACCACGCTCACTACAATTCCAGTCTCACATAGACCTACCACAACAGCAAACCAAATACACAATCACACAAAACATACTGAGGCTCTAAATAAAGATCTGCCTAAGCAGCAGAGACCTCCAAAGCAGACACCCAAGCAACCGCTACCCCAAAACAAAACACATGCAACACATATCTCACAAAGTCAGTGTGCCGAACAGTCACAGCCCTTAAGACTAAACAACACACCTGATACACTTGTAATAGGTGACTATCGTCAGGCACACTGACGTCCCGCTCACCAGGCTGAACAAGGAGAGGGTCACGGTGAACAGCCTGTCGGGCGCTAGGATCCGCCACATAACACAAGCACTCAGGTCACACCAAAGCAAGTACAAATATGACTCAGTCATTGTCCATGCTGGTGTGAATGACCTGAGACGTACCTCCCTGGACTACATGAAAAGAGACATAAAGGAGCTCTCCGAGCATGTAGCCCAGGCCGGTATGACCCTGACCTTGAGTAGCATCTTACTCTCACCAAGAATGATGCCACAATATGAAGACAAGATGATCAATTTCAACAATTGGCTTAAGTACTGGTGTCATTCAAAGGGGATCCAATGCCTGTCAGCTTGGGATGATGTGCTCGACAAGCCACGATGCTTCACTAGGGACGGCTTGCACCGGTCACCCCTGGGCTTTTGGATATTGGCAAAGGCTCTTGCTACCCCTATAGTGCCTTTTTTAGGCAAGGCTCAAAAGACAAACCCACCTCCATAGGTATCACAAGGGATAAGAAACTAAGAGTAATGCTACTCAACGCCAGAAGTCTAAACCTCAAGATGCATGCACTCGAAACTCTCCTTAGCATGGAGAAAGTACAGTTTTGTACCTACCATAAATGTAGATGTCCGATAGGTATATGCATCTGCAGTCATCACATATGGGTTGTCCTGCCTCAGGCAGCCCTTCGGTCGGCCGGATTCCAAAGTCTGGGTCTGGCCTCGGCTGATGTCGCACTTTCCCCGACGTCAGAGCGTCTGGGGTATAAAAGCATCAGTCGACGCCATCTTCCTCAGTTTTTCTTGCCCCAGATGCCAGGTGCCCTCTAGGAAGGCTAAATTTGGAGGAATGCAATAAAATTCCAAACATTTGCAAATATATATATATATATATATATATTTATATATATATATATATATATACACATGTATATACAAACAAATACACCATAATAGATTCCCCCAGTTAGCTAATAGAGGGGTAAGCACCCTAGGAATACCACAGAGGGGAAGGAGGGAGGGTAAACCTGAATGCAGATGCATACCTATTGGACATCTACATTTATGGTAGGTATAAAAATAGAAGTTATGTCCTTACCATAACGTTCCATGTGGAGTGTTCATCTCGCCTTTGTTCTTACACATGGGTTCCGAGCCGATCCTCGGCTCCGTGTCGCTGCTGCAAGCTCTGCATCGAGAAGAAGCTCGAGACAATCTAATACCCACAATCCCCCTCTGCCTTTACCTCAGATCTAGTTTGCAAGCAAACCAGTCTCCAGAGAGAGCACACTCATGCTTACATCACATATGCACAGAACTAAGAGTCTATATATATATATATATATATATATATATATATATATATATATAGACACATACACATATATATATACATGTCAACTATACACAACAACAGAAGCAGAATGCCCCAGGCCAGGCACCAAAAACTGAACGTTCTTCCTAAGGGCGGGAGGGTGGGAATGTAAGAACAAAGGCGAGATGAACACTCCACATGGAACGTTATGGTAAGGACATAACTTCTATATGTGATAGTGTTCAATCTCGCCGTTTGTTCTTACACATGGGTAGCGTCTCTAGCTCCTTGTTCCTGAGGAACTCACGGAAGGACGTTCTTGAGCACAGTGGAACCAAAGGTTGCCCTGTCCCTAGAAACCTTGTCTACCTTATAATGAGAAATGAATGTATGTGGCTTAGACCAAGTAGCAGCCGCAGAAATAGCGTCTAGTGGTAGGCGGGCTGCATGAGCCAAGGATGTAGACACTGACCTTGTGGAAAGTGCTTTGGGTTTTGTGCAAAGAGTTTGATTTGAAGAATCATAGATATAGATTATACAATCCGTTAACCACTTAGAAAGAGTTCTTTTGGTAACCGCTACTCCTTTCCTGTTATCAGCAAAGGCCACAAAAAGTTGATCAGTTTTTCTGTGACCTTTTGTTCTATCCAAGTAAAACCTTAGCTGTCTGTGAACATCTAATTTGTGCAACATATACTCCATTTTGTTGGAGTGATTCTTGAAGAAGGTGGGTAATTCAATGGACTGATTAATATTATTAATAGAACAAACTTTAGGAAGGAAGGATGAATTAGTTCAAGAGAAACTCTGTCAGAGTGAAAGATCAAATAAGGGTGCTTAATGGAGAGCTTGAAGTTCAGATACTCGCCTAGCGGATGTAATGGCTACCAAAGAGAGTCTTCCAAGACAAAAATTTCAATGGGCAAGAGGAGGCTGGTTCAAAGGGGCAACATTAATTTAGATAACAATAAGTTTAGACTCCAAGGTGGCGTAGGAGATCTAATTGGTGGTCTAATATGAAAAGCCCCTTTTAAAAGGCTTTACAAAGTCTGTGGGCCATAACAGGAGCCCACATTCTTCCACATGGAAATTAGAAATGGCAGCCAATTGAACTCTTAATGTGGCAGGAGAAGCACCCTGATGGAACAAGTCTGTTAAAAACTCTAATATTTTATTCAAAGGAGCTATAAAAGGATCCACTTGCTGTGTATTAGCCCAGAATACAAATCGCTTCCATTTACTAGAATATGTTTTAGTAGTGGAAGCTTTATGAGAAGCCACTAATATATTCTGAACTGCAGGCAAAAGAAGATCAGACCTGGCTAAGTTGGGAATTGGAGCAGCCAAGCTGCTAGATGGAGGGACAAGAGCGGGATGGGGAGCCCCTGACGAGTGAGTCAATAGATCTGGCGCTGGGTCCAGGATCCAGGGTCCCGAATGCAGTGTGTCTTCAGGAAGGGAAACCAAATTTGTGAGGCCAGAATGGGGCAATGAGGATTATTGTCCTGTGTAGGTTTCTGGCTTTCTGGAGAAACTTTGATATCAGGGAAATGGAGGAAATGCGTACAGGAGTCCGGGGCCAATCGTGAATCAGTGCGTCCTGGGGACTTCCCCTGGAGGGTAATAGGGCAAAGTAGCTCCTGCATTTGGCATTCATTGGACGCAAACAGATCGCAGGAAGGCTGGCCCCGTCACGAAAAATCTTTTCAACTGACTGTTTTAGGGACCACTCGATGCGGTAACAGAATTGCTCTGCTCAGCCTGTCGGCTATGACGTTGGATGGCCCGGGATGTGCGTTGCTATTAGAAAGCGACCCGTGGACTCCGCCCATTGCCAAATTCTCATGGCCTCTGCATAGCTGATAGGACTTGGTTCCCCTTGCTTGTTTATGTACCAGACTACCGACATGTTGTCCGTCTGAACTGCAATAGTTCCCAGAGGAAGAAGGAAAGCAAAGTGTTGCAACGCTAGAAACACTGCCCTCAACTCTAGAACATTGATGTGCAGATTGTACTCCAAATTGGTCCATTCGCCTTGGACTGTCTGTCCCTGAAAGATGCCCCCCCACCCTATCAGGGAAGCGTCCGTGGTCACCGTAACTGTAGGCGTGGGTAGCACAAATGGTCTCCCCTTGGAAAGGTTGCACGATTGAAGCCACCAGTTTAGGTGTGTTTTGCATGTGTTCGTTATAAGAATCTCGTGTGTTAGAGGTAGTTGTTGGAGCGACCATTGTGCAAACAGTAGCCATTGTAGGACTCTCATGTGCAGCCTTCCCAAGGGTATTGCAATAAGAGAAGCTGACATGAGTCCCAAAACCTTCAGTACCAGTTTTGCTGGGGATTTCCTGGACAAGAGAAGGCGTATGTGAGTCTGAAGTGAAAGTATCCTTTCTGGAGGAAGTCTTAGAATTAACTGATGAGTGTTTAATTCCGCTCCTATGAACAAGATACTCTGTGATGGCTGTAGTAAGGATTTTCCGAAGTTTACGGAAATTCCTAGGTGAACACACAGTTGAAGAGTATAGTCTCTGGCCTGTACTAGTTGGCTGGGTGGTGGCAGAAAGGAGCCAGTCGTCCAGATACGAAAACACCTGGAATCCTTGGCGTCTCAAGTGAGGCTACCACTGCCATGCATTTGGTGAAGACCCTGGGGGCTGAGGTCAGACCAAAGGGCAGGGCTCGGAATTGAAAGTGACTGGCACCCAGCCGGAAGCGCAAATGATCTCTGGATGCCCTGGCCATTTTGATGTGGTAGTATGCATCCTTCAGATCTATTGAGCACATCCAGTCGTCCTTCTGTAAGAGTGGAAGGATCGATTGAAGCGTGACCCTTGAACTTTTCTTTCTTGGAAGGTAATGAGTTCGCTTAGGTCCAGAATGGGCCTCCAGTCCCCTGTTTTCTTTGGAACTAAAAAGAACCTTGAGTAAGTCTCGAATCCTTGCTGGTCCGCTGGGACTGGTTGGATGACTCTTTTTTCTAGCAGCTTTGAAATTTCTATAGCTGCTGGCTCTCGTGAGATGGGGCGGTACATCTGGGAGTCTTTTCTTTGGAATGGGATGGGATAGAAAGGGTATGTTGTAACCTCTGGTAACCACGCTTTTTACCCACTTGTCTGTAGTTATGTTTTGCCAGGCCTGAGGGTATATAAAGCTAAGCGACCCCCGACTGCCTCCAGAGCAGGACAGTCGGGCCTCCTCTCAGGAGTGCTGGAAAGGTTTACCAGGAGTGTATCCCTGTCACCTTGATTCTGCGGACCCCTCTGCCGCCAGGGCGGCGTCTTCCACCTCTGCCCCTCCTCTGCCTCTAGAGGGCATCACCCTGTGTGCCTGGGAAAGATCCTTGGGGTTTTGAAACCACATTTTCCACCACGTTGCCCTTTGGGGTACGGTCTGGTTGGGGTGGAAAAACGGACTCCGACAGCAGACAGAGTCTTTCCCTCCTGTTCACACCGGGTAAGGGTCTCCTTTACTTTGGGGCCAAAGAGTGGCACCGGCGAATGGGGCGTTAGTAAAGGAAGACTTGAAGGCTTCCGCAAATGAACATAAGCGCATCCAGGATTGTCTGCGAAGAGCAATCGCTGAAGCTGCTGCCCTACTTGAACCTTCGGCTGCGTAAGAGACCAGCCTCATGGACGAGTTCACAATGGATGTAAGGGTATTAAGTTGCGCTGTCACTTTCTCTGAGACAGCAGCATCTGTAGTACCCTGGAGGGTATCTCCAACTCTTTGACTAGATCCCTCTGTAGTCGTGTAAAGTGGGTCAAATAGTTCAGGGATCGCATGGAAAAGCCGCTGAACTAAAATGCTTCCCATACCTGTCCATAGTCCTAGAATCTTTATTAGGGGATGGACAGATGAGGAATATTCCGACATCTCCTTTTTAAGTGGCGCTGACACCACCATAGCGTCCACTGGAACTCCTTTGTTAAGTAAGTCTTGTCCTGGGGTGCAGTGATATACTTATTGGGTTTCCTTGGGACTGGTTCCACTGTGTCAGGAGCCTCCGCCCTTGAGCAATAAGTTCCATTAATTCGTCGAAGGCGGAGTGAAGCAGGAGGATGATAGGCGAGCACCGAATGCCTTGAGAAAGACTGTCTCATCCTCAGAAGGGGTAGGGACTGCCAGTCACCTCTCTGTTTCAGGATCTCCAATATGTCAGAAAAGAGACATCTTCTGAAGGTGACTTAGGGACCCTTCTGACTCATCTAAATCAGTATCGGAAGTCCAGGATACGTGTGGAGATTCCAAGTGTCTCCTCTTACACAATCTTTTCCTAGGGACTTCTTCGTGGGAGCATCCGAAGAAGCCTCCGAGGAAGAGGGGCACCCTCCAGGGGTGGCTGAGACACGGTGCTTTCGGCGCTTGGATGTGGCCGTGGGTGCAGAGGAGGATAACGGCCCTTTATGGGAGGAGAGGTTGCTTCTACTGATGTGGTTGTCTGGGTAGACAACACCTTCCTCATCAGATCGAAAGCCCCAGGGCCCGAGTGAAGAGTCTCCGGTTCGAAGAAATGGGAAGAATCCCGAAACAGGCACAAGGCATCGACCCGAGGGCCGGGCCGAATCGATCCGTGCGAGGCCCGAGAAGTGAACGAAACATCGGTTCGACTCGGCCCGGAACCAAGGGCAGATCGTCGGCTCCGAGACTCCGGTGACGGAGTCGAGTGTGAAGGAACAGACCGAGAGAAGGGCGGTTCTGGACCCGAGGGCACCACAATCAGAAGATCAGCCTCTTCCGGCTCCAAAGACTCGATAGGTCTCGGAGGAGGAATGGATGGAGACAATGGGAGGCCTTCAAGTTTGACACCAACTGGGTGGAAACTGAAATAAGTTTGGATAGGGCGAATGCTCCAATAACTTCTGCACCACGATCCACATCGACATCGGAGCTTAGAAGAGCGGGTCGAAGGAACCGAAGACGGAGCCGACCTCAATAGAGTCGAGGAGGAGCACCATCACGGTTCCAAGACTCGAGGCTCAGGAACCGACACCAGTTGAACACTCGGCCCGAAGTCAGTGGAACCGGTGATCTAACTTTTACTGAAGAGCTCGGAGCCGATGACTTGGGCTCCGGCGTCTTCGATTCCTTGAGGATTTTGATGCCTGGTCTGAAGCATCCAGAGCCTCCTGAAAGGAAGGTTTTAACAACCCTCTGTCCATGAGTTTCCTGCGCCTATCTGTCATGACCCTCCCACTAAAAGAGTGACAAATAGAACAGTCCTCTTGTAAGTGGAGAGGGCCAAGACAATAGACACAGGAACTATGGTTGTCAGTAACTGACATTTTTGGCCACACTGACCACGCTTAAAGCCTGATTTAATTTTGTCAGACATTTTGCAGTAGAGAGAAAAGTCAAGTCCAGTATAAAAGACAAATCCAATGTAAAAAAGTCAAATCCGATGGGTATGTCAGTCGGTTGTCAAATTTAGAAGGGGTAGTAGGCCCGAAACTCTAACCAGATAAATTAAATTTAACGGTACCGAGAATTCTACCTACACACACTCATACACTAAGTATACCTAAAGGTACTTTCAGAACAACTTTTTCTAAAATATAACAAACAAAAATAAGTTATATCTTATCTGAAGATGCTCGAGCTAGCTCCCAGCGATGCGAATGCAGCAGCGGCAAACTAGATCTGAGGTAAAGGCAGAGGGGGATTGTGGGTATTAGATTGTCTCGAGCTTCTTCTCGATGCAGAGCTTGCAAGCGGCCGACACGGAGCCGAGGATCGGCTCCGAACCCATGTGTAAGAACAAACGGCGAGATTGAACGCTATCACATCTGTACTATGTCCTTCAAGGATGCATCTGCAGTCATCACATATGGGTAGAATACCATAGCCAATCTGGGGGTGGAGGTACTAAGTAAAAGATGGTGTAGTTAAGATACCCTGCAGGACTGCCGTAGCAAAACCTGCTCTGGATCTGGAGTATAAAGGTAGATTGTAATGCTTGGCAAATGTATGCACGGAGCTCCATGTAGCAGCTTCTAAAATGTCTTTGGTAGCCACCCCTCTTAGGAAGGGTGTGGTGGTGGCTGTGGCTCTCGTGGAATGAGGTCTAATGTTAGCTGGCACAGTTTTTTCATGAAAGGAGTAACAAAAACAAATGCAATTTCCTATCCATTTTGAAATTGTCTGTTTGGAAACTGCTTTTCCTTGTACGCCAGCAGCATATGCTACAAACAACTGGTCAGTCTTTCTGTAACTTTTAGTTCTGTCCAAGTAGTAGCGCAGTTGTCTGTGTATGTCCAGGGTGTGCAGAAGTCTCTCCCCTTTATTTTGTGGTTGTGGGAAGAATGTAGGCAAGTGAATAGCTTGGGTCAAATATACCCTGGATACCACCTTTGGCATGAATGTAGGATTGGTCCTCAAAGAAACTCTGCTCTGATGAAAGATAAGAAATGGCTGCACTGCCATTAAAGCTTGTAGCTCAGATACTCTTCTTGCTGAGGTTATGGCCAGAAGGAAGGCAGTTTTCCAAGACAAAAACTGTAGATCTGCCGATGCTGCTGGTTCAAAGGGAGGAAGTGTTAGTTTTTCCAACACGAAATTCAGGTCCCAAGTAGGTAGAGGAGGTTTCCTTGGAGGATTAATGTTTTTGATTCCTCTTAGAAATTGTCTTAGGAGAGGATGAGAGAAGACAGGTGGATTAACATTGTATTCTGCTGAGATTGCTGAGGCGTGTATCTTAATGGAAGAGTAAGACAGGCCATTGTGGAACAATTCTGCCAAATATTCCAGTATATGTGCCATGTTCATCACTGTCACATCTAGGCCCTTTGCTGTGTTCCAGGTGTGAAATCTTTTCCATTTTGCTGAATATGCCTTCCTTGTGGAAGGCGGTGAGCTTCCATAATAATATCCTTCACTCTCTGGGATAGGTTATCCTGAGGAGGAGTCATGGTATTCTCCAGGCAGTTAGCTGCAAAGTTTTCAGGTTGGAGTGCAGAGTCCTGAAATTGTGCTGCGTCAGTAGGAGTGGCCATAGGGGGAGAGGCCATGGTTTCGTCTGTGACATGCTCTTTAACAGTGGGTACCAGTGCTGTCTTGGCCAGTTTGGAGCTATCAGAATTACTCTGGGCTGTTCTGTCCTGATCTTCAGTAGTACCTTGGTCATTAATGGGAGAGGTGGGAAAGCATACACTGTTAGAGCTTTCCAGCTGAAAGAGAGAGTGTCCACTTTCCATGCTTGTGGGTGGTATGCCCTTGAGCAGAATTTCTTCAGTTGATGATTGAGGGGGGAAGCGAACAGATCTATCTCCGGCCTTCCCCATGATTGTGTGAGGAGTAAGAAGATGTCTGGGTGCAGCATCCATTCGTGTGCATCCATGGTAGTTCTGCTTAAGCTGTCTGCCAGTGTATTGTCTTTCCCTGGCATGAACTGGGACTGTAGCTGTATGTTGAGTTTCAAAGCAAGTTCCCATAGATTCATTGTCAGTCTGCAAAGAGGGTAGGAATGGGTCCCTCCTTGCTTGTTTATGTACCACATAACTGTGGTGTTGTCTGTCCTTATGAGCAGGTGGCCTTGTTGAAGGAAAGGTTTGAAGGCCTCAATTGCGTGTATCACTGCCAGCATTTCCTTTTGGTTTATGTGCATGTGCAGCTCTCTTTGTGACCATAGCCCTTGGATACATCTGCCCTCCTTGTGTGCTCCCCCAACCTTGGTCTGAAGCGTCCGTGGTGATGGTTTGGTTGGGTCTTGGCTTGCTGAAGGGCAACCCGCTGTTCGACTGGCAGGCTTGAGCCCACCACAGAAATTCCTTTTGAAGGCAAGGAATGAGTGGGATCAGAGTTTCTAAGCTGTGACTGTGCTGTGTCCATAAACTTCTTAGGTACCATTGTAATTTTCTCATATGCAGTCTTGCTTGCGGAATCAGAAGAATGCAAGATGCCATGTAACCCAGGGCCTGCAGGATTTTCCTTGCAGTCCGCTGAGTTTGTCTTGCCAGATTCTGGAAGTAAACTGGTAGTCGTTTTTGTTTTTCTTCTGTGAGAAAGGCCATTTGGGTGGTTGTGTCTAGATCCACACCCAGAAAAGTTATTCTTTGGGATGGAACCAGTCTTGATTTGTCGATGTTGACTGTATATCCCAAGGCCTGTAACAGGTGGATGGTATAGTCCAAGTCCTTTAACAAAGTATGCTTGCTGTCCGCTTGTATTAGGCAGTCATCCAGATATGGGTAGATTTGAATCCCCTGAAGTCTGCAGTGTGCAATTACTGATGCCAGGCATTTCGTGAATACACTGGGCGCAGTAGATAAGCCAAAGGGTAATGCTGAGAATTGATAATGCTCTGACCCTGCAAGAAATCTGAGGTGTCTTCTGCAGCTTTGTCGAATAGGGACATGCAGGTATGCCTCCTTGAGGTCTAGAGTCACCAGCCAAGACCCCTTGCCCAGCATGGGAAGGAGTTGCTGTAGAGTCAGCATTTTGAATTTTGGCACAATGAGGTAAGTATTCAGTGCGGACAAGTTGAGAATAGGCCTCCATTGATTTTCTTTTCTTGGAACAAGGAATAATCTGGAGTAAAATCCCTGGCCTTGTTCTGAAAGAGGTACCTTTTCTATGGCTTTCATTTGCATTAAGTTGGTAATTTGCTTCAAAGCCTCTGCCCTCTGATTTGGTGGCAGGTCTGGCATGCCTTTTCTTATTGGCAAAGAGTGGAAGTGGAACCTGTATCCTTTGTCTATTATTTGCAGTGACCATGTGTCCCTTGTAATGCTGTGCCAATTTTTGAGAATAAAGAAAGTTTTCCGCCCAAAGGTGCTTCTAATTGAGCCCTGGTGGTGAGTCAAAATAAAGTAATTGAGTCTGTCCTGGTGTAGCAGTTGTAGTTCCTGCAATACCTCTCTGGTTGGGAGGCTGCCACTGACGGCCTCTGTAGGAGCCTCTAGCTTGCCCTCTACCTCTGGCACGCCTATTCCTGCCTCTTTGAGATCTGTCTGAGTCCGGAAAGGACCAATTCTTAGTAGGCCAATTTCTGCTGAATCTTGGTGGTTGGACTTGCAGAAAGTCTTTAACTGTCTGCACAGATTTTGCCTTTTCTTCAAATTTCTTTAAAACCTCTTGAGCCGTGGAACCAAATAATTTTTGCTTTTCCATAGGAGCATCCAAAAGCTTAGCTTTAACATGGTCTGGCAGAGATTGTTCCTTCAGCCAGGCATGCCTACGTATAACTGCACCTGTCATAGCTGATCTACATGAAGCTTCCAATGCATCATAACCACACTGCAAGAAATGGTTACTAACCTGCTGGGAGTAATGCACCAGATCCCGAAGGGATTTGCGATCAAGGGGTTCAGAAGAGGACAGTTTCTTATGCAATTCATATAGTAAATACTCTTGGTACTGTATCATATGAAATTGACAATTTAATGCCCTCATGGAAAGAGTTGCAGAAGTATACACTTTCTTACCCCATCTCTCTAATGCTCTGGACGCCCTTTCAGAGGGTAGAGGATATTTAGCAGTGGCAGCTGCAACCCCTTTTGGGCCCTGGGAAATAGTTTCTGGATCAGCAGAGTGGGCCTTGTTCAGGTGTAGATGTGAGTCCGGGACCCTGTAGTACCTATCAGGTTTGGCAGGAGCCGGAGGGAGAGAGTCAGGGGCAGTACTAGCATCAGAGTACACATCATCAATGACATTCAAAACAGGAGGTATAGCTAAGGGCCTATGCTGAGGTAAATGTAAAAGGTCCTTAATCTTTTCTGGAATCAGAGAATTCCTGACCCTGCCATTGAAAATGTTCTCTCATAGAGTGTAATGTCTCTCAAAGGAAAACTCTTCAGGAGGGGAGGCCGAGGGAATAGATTCTTCAGCATCAGAATCTTCGTAGGCCGAATAAGCCTCCTCCTGGTGCTCTGACAGAGCAGAGCCATCGGTGGACTCATCTGAGGACTGGGGATCAGAGGGCTCAACCCTGGGCCTTTTGTCTGGAGGTGGTTGAGAGCCCCTGTCCGGATGAGGTTGGGAACCTCTAATTAATGAGATCAGATCCTCTGCAAGGGTAAGAATCTGAGAGCTAGTAGAAGGTCTCTGAGAGGAAACCTTGGGAGGCATAGCCTTAGTAAGTTTAGCAGCTTTAGCCCTGGAGAAAGCCTTAATGGACATGGAAGCAGGGGGTCTGGCTGCACCACGTGTAGGAGTAGACTTATCTAAAGGAATGGTGTCGGAAGGTTCCTGGACACCGGTTTCAGTAGGCAATTCAATGACCGACTCGGCCGGGGCCTCCGGGGCCGAGGTAGTCGGTTGTGTGGTTTCGGTAATAGGAAGTACCAAGGACTCTGTTTCAGCCGAGACCGAGACACTACATGGTAGGCCTGACCGTGGTTTCAGCGAAACCATGGTCGCGATGTCGGTCCTTGTCCTTCCGTTTTTTAACTAAATGCGAAGTTGGAGTCTCTGACGGCATCTTATAAGCAAAACTAGCCCCAAAAAACTCCTCTGCAAACTCCGACCGACGTCTAAGAGTTCGTCGGTTGAAGGAAGCACAGGCTGAGCAGGCCGGGCTTACGTCGTGGAAAAAGGGGGAACCTGGGGGACTGGAACAGCCTCTGGATAACCCTATCCAAATCCGAATCCGACAACCTAGAGGATTTGGAGGAAGCAATTGGGGCTGAAGACTTCTGCCTCGGCTCCAATAAAGCAGGGATCGGCTCCAAAAGGGTTCCAACACTATCCGGACCCGAGACCGAACCGTTACAACAGTGTCGGCGCCGAAGGAGGCTCCGGAGCCGAGCCGGAAGAGTCTTAGCTGCACACCTCCAATGGCTCCGAGACCAAAGGAGCCGAAGTAGGTGATTGGCCTCTCGATGCACTAACCTGCGGCTCCGACACCAATGGAGCCGAGGGAAGAAGCACCGAGGCAGACCCTTCAGCCATCGGCTCCAAAGCCACTGGAGGCGAGGAAGAAGAAGTCGATCCCAGTTTCTTAGCTGTTGGGTCCGACGGACTGGTCGGAGCAGACGATCTATGCTTCTTGGGTGTCGGGCCCGACAGACTGGTCAGAGCCGACGATCTCTTTTTTTTAGAAGCTGGAGATGAAGCCAAAGCTTCCTCAAATGAAGGCTTAATCAGACCCCTATGTATCAGCTTGCTTTTTCTCTCCTGGAGCACCCTGGAGGAAAAGGTGTGACACACACTGCAAGTATCCTGTAAATGTTTAGGCCCTAAACAGTACACGCAGACAGCATGGCTGTCTGTAATAGACATTTTAGAATTACATTTTGCACACTTTTTGAACCCTGATTTCTGCTCCTTAGACATTTTGTAGAAAAACAGGTAAGTAATAGCTAGAAAAAAAACAGTAACTAATGTATGGGCTAAAGCCCTCTAACTAAAGCAGGCTTAGCCCGATACAACAGGTCAAATACACAGAAGCAAGAAAATCGTGGGCCAAAGCCCTCTAACTTAAACGGGCTTAGCCCGAAAACTATTTCAGTCACACAACAAGAAAAAGATAGACATACAATAAGGGCAAAGGCCCTCTAACTTAAGCGGGCCTTGCCCAGTACACTAATAACGCGAAAAGGAATAAAATTTAATTTCACACAAACTGACCACAAACGCTCACAAAGCTGTTAAAACAGCTGGTTGTTTAAATTCTGACAGAAACCCTAGTCAAAAAAGACCAAAAGGTCAAGAAAAAACACTTGGCTCCAGCCAAGTCGAGACCACGTCCGGCGAAGCGGCAAGCGAGATCTGGGGAAGCAGGCGTGGTGCATTATGGGATAAGGGGTAGCCCAGCCAATGAGAGACTTCGTTCTAGTGTATAGTGGCCGAGTCGGAGCCGACGGATCGGCTCTGAACCCACCAGTTATGAATGTAGGCGAGATAGGATCCCATTAGATCCTTTACCCTGGTATTCGGGCGGCGAGGGCTGCAGCAGGAAAACCCACAAGTGATGACTGCAACAGCCGAAACCACGAAGCTCATCTGTCCATCTCATATTCCCCACCCATAACTCAAAAAGACAGACAAAAATACTTTGCTTGCTAACATCCATAACGGCCAACTTGCTCATCATTTACATAGGAGATACAGAAGTGTCAAACAAGCATTCCAGTGGCAAGAAACAAGATCCTTGTAGACTGTGAAGTACATATAGTGGGGCACTGGTGGTGCTAGCATCAAACAATACTGCTGTATCATGCACGCCATTACCTTTTCAGTCATTTTTCACTAAGCAGCAAACAAAGGTAATACTGCACCAGCAACCAAAAGCCAGTGGACAATGATGGCTGGTTACAGTCAGGGGGCATTCACAACCCTCACCAACATGTTAATATCAAAGAGAAAGGTGAAATAATTTCACCCTGGCTTGACTTCAATGTTGGAAATATGCCCCAAGGACTCAAAGGCCTACTTTACCCAAGATCAATTACTGTCTGACAGTCCCCTCTTCCCATCATAGTAAATTCCAATCTTCAAAACTTCACAAGACTTGTGCATCCACCTTCATCACCTAGCCAAGTGCTCGTCTTCAAACAGATAATACACCACAGACCTCACAGCCACCCACCTATACCTTCCCCACACTTTTTCTTCCGGGTCACATACTAAATTACTTTTTTCTTGCAGCTTCTTATTCTCTTTCTTACCACACATGGGTGTTGCAATTCCTCCTTTTACACCTCCACAATTCTCTTTCTACTCTTGACTACATGTTTCATATATCTTACATTTTTGCTTTACATTGCATCCAATTCTTTAATACATCTCCACTATCATTTACTTATGAATTCAACAAATTGATTTGCAGGTGTTATTATTTTTTTTTTTTTTGGGGGGGGTACAACATTTTTGTAAACTTTATATGTAAACACCACTTTTGGCAAGTGCTATACATTCTGACATTTCATTTGTCAAAATGCTGTTCACCATCTGTCTTATTCAATATACATGCACCCGGATGTGCCTGTAAATAGTCCTTTTACACCTCCACAATTCTCTTTCTACTCTTGACTACATGTTTCATATATCTTACATTTTTGCTTTACATTGCATCCAATTCTTTAATACATCTCCACTATCATTTACTTATGAATTCAACAAATTGATTTGCAGGTGTTATTTTTTTTTTTTGGGGGGGGATACAACATTTTTGTAAACTTTATATGTAAACACCACTTTTGGCAAGTGCTATACATTCTGACATTTCATTTGTCAAAATGCTGTTCACCATCTGTCTTATTCAATATACATGTACCCGGATGTGCCTGTAAATAGTCACTAATGATCAGTGCACTATCCCAGTAAATTGTTTTTTTTTTTTTTTTTTTTATCTAGATCATAGGTTGAACAGTAAAACAGCAGAAAGCCACAAAACGTTGAACAAGAAAGTTGATGTCATGGCCACATTTGAAAAAGGTTATAAAAATTCATACAATGAGGTATATTTTAAGCCTGGCAAGCAAACAAATGATATGGATAGTAAGCCAATGTGAAGGACTAAAGCTAGAATATTATGGGACTGATTAGCCACACTGTGTGAAACAAAGATGAACTGCATTACTGTGGCCTCTACTTTACTACAGATAGGCGTTTGCTAGAACGTCTGGGTATAGAGATGATTGTGGATAACTGATTCCAGCTACTGTCATTTAATTATTCTTCTGGCATAGCAGAACCAATGCAAATTGTGCAAAGTAAGCTGGAATACTTCACTGCTTCAAATATTTGTGTGAAACTAAGCTGAATACATTACTCTAGTCATTTTAAAAAAAATCAATTAAATTTTAAGGGTGTGCACAAGCAGACCGATTTAACTGCTGTGAGGACTGTCTTTGGAAGGAAGTGGCTTACTCTTTTGATGCTTGCTCAGTTTAAACAGTCAACCTGGTTTTGCAGGATTAGCGTGCATTTTTGTGAAAAAAGTTGGACTTCTCACTGGGATGTTTGTGAGTGTGTGTAAAACTTGAAATACTCTATTGTGACCATATTTTAGTAGCTTTAATATATTTTCCTCACAATCAGCTGAGATGTATGCACAGTCTAACTGGCTGTAATCAGCTGGGTACAGGAATATTAATGGATGAAATTAATGGACCCTGATGTCACGGTGATCAAGTTACAGTCATTAAAAAGAAGGTAAGTACTCACCATAACATTCCATCTGATTTGTTTTTTTTCATTTGTCTTCAAACCTGTGGGTACGGATCACACATCAGATCTGACTCAGTCATATAATACAGCTACAGGATATGAAAATCTGAGCTCCTGCCCTACCCTTAATGCCCTGGTCTCCACTGATCCCTCAGATTGTGTTTGCTGCTCACAATCTATTTACTGTTACAACAAAGGTTTTAAATTTATGTCACGAATAGAAGCTTGAGCACTTCAGGAATGCAAACAGAAAAAGGTATATCCATATCCATCAGGTATTAAAAATTTGGAAGTGGGATGGAGGGAGGGAAGGTTAAAGAAAAATGAAAAAAAAAAAAACAACTCCGATGGAACTTTCCAGTAAGTACTTAACTTCTTTATCTGAAGTTCTTTTTCATTTCCTCTTCAACCTGTGGGACAGAGTCCCCAGCTAGAGAACTCTTGGGAGGCCCTCATGGAAGGATATTCGGGAGCACTGAGAACCAAAGGAGGTCCTGTACCAGCAAATAGCTGGCACAATTAGTAATGAGATATAAAGGTATGTGAATTGGACCAAGTAGCCATAGAGCAGATATCAATACTAACTCTAAAGCAAAAGGCAGCAGAAGTGGACACAGACTTGGTAGAATGAGCCTGAACCAGTACAGGTAAGGCTATTACCTTAATGGAAGAAACAAGTAAAATCCAGCTTGTAAGCCAATTTGTCAGAGTCACTTTGGAAAATGGTTTTCCCAAATAAGCTTTCGAGAAGGATGCAGACAGCTGGTCAGACTTCCCCGAAATGTTTAGTTCTATCCAAATAAAACCATAATTGTCTATGTACATCTTACACATGGAGTTTGTATTCACTTTCGTTTTGAAAACTGGGGAAGAAACCTGATTGATGGTAGCCTCTTATGCAATCTTGGGCAGAAAGAAGGATTGGTAAGTAAAGTCACTTAGCCCTTTTGGAAGATCAGAAAGTGGCTTAATAGACGAAGCTTGTAGTACAGACACATTCTTAGCTGAAGTTATGGCTACAAAGAAGGCAGTCTTCCATGACAAGAACTTCAAGTCGGTTCAAAAGGAGGCGCAACCAATGTTTACAAAACCATAGTCAGGTCCCATGGCGGAGTGGGATCCTTGAAAGGTGGGCAAAGAAGAAAATTGCCTTTAAAAAAGGTCTTGCACAACTTAGATGAGGCCAAAGGAGATGAATTTTCCCACATGCAAAAATTAGAAATGGCTGCCAATTGCACTTTCACAGTAGAAAAACTGGCTGAGTTATGAAAAATAGATGCTACAAAGTCTAAAACAGCAGGGATGGGAGCCATAAAGGGATCCACCTGATTTTAGTTATCCCATATGGAAAACCTCTTCCACTTGCTGTTATTTATTTTCCTGGTGGAAGCTTTATGTGCAGCAACTAAAATTCTTCTAAATAGGAAAGACAGCCCGAGATTTCCAGGCATCACTGGAATTGAAGCAACCAATGAGTCAATTTCAGGCTGGATAGATATGGGTGAGAGCATCCTAAAGGATGGGACAGAAAGTCAGAAATGGGATCCAGAGTCCATGAAAAAACAAATCAGGTGAGAATAAAGAAAGGGAAATCAAACCTGCTGGCAATGAGGATTACTTTGCACTTCAACATCTGTGCTTTCTGGAGCAATTTGGGAATGAGATGAAGAAGAGTGTAAGCATAAAACAGAACGGGGGGACATGCACGGACTACAGCTTCTCTCTGTGACTCTCCCCGAGGAGGGATCAGGGCAAAAAGCTTGCTGCATTTGGTGTTGGAAGGAGACAAGAAAAGATTGCAGCAAGGTTGACTCCATTTCTGGAAGATCTTGTTTGCCACTGACGGGTTCAGAGACCACTCGTGAGGCATCACAATGGTCCTGGTGAGCCTGTCTGCTATAATATTTGACTTCCCTGGAAGGTGCATTGCCACTAGAAAATGGTTGGAAGAGATTTGGAAAAGATTGCCCACTGCCACAACCTCACAGCCTCTCAACATAAGGGGTACAGACTTGGTTCCTCCCTGCTTGTTAATGTACCAAACAACTGACATGTATGTCTGAACTGCAATCATTCCTGTGAGAAGAGAGGTTTGAAGGGTTTGCAACACTAGGAGCACTGCTCTCATCTCCAGTACGTTTTTATATGCAAATTGGTCTCTAATGAAGACCAGGTGCATTTGACTGACCCAGGTAATGCCCCCCCCACCCAAGAAGAAAAGCATCCTTGGTCACCATGGCCTACTGGGGGGGGGGGGGGGGTAAAGGGACGACACCGTTCAACAACCTGCAATTGAAGCCACCAGAGAAGAGATTCCTTGCATACTCAAGTTAGTCTGACTGGATGATTTAGAGAACACAGAAGACACCATTGGACTGCTAGTGTCCACTTAAAGTATTCTCATATGGAGACAAACTGTAGGAACAAGAGTTATGGTGGCAGCTATGGAGCCCAACACTCTTAGAACAAGACAAGCAGGAGGCAAAGGGATGTCTAGAATCTGTTTGACATGATGTCAGAGTAGAACCCTGTCTGGAGGGAGAAGAGCTAAGCAATGTGTTCTGTCCAGAATGGCTCCAATGAAATTAATCATCTGGACAGGATGGAGATGCGATTTCTTTAGACTGATGGAGATTCCAAAGGTTGAGGCTAGTAGAAAGAGGTAGTCTCTGGCCTGGAGGAGCTGATGCTCAATGGAAACAGTGAGGAGTCAATCGTCCAGATAGGGAAACACAGTCTTATGTGAGCTGCCACTACTGCCATGCATTTGGTGAACACCCTGGGGGCTGTGGTGAGACAAAACGGGAGTACTCTACACTGGTAATGACTGGCTCCCAGCCAAAGCAGTGAAATCTTCTGGAGCGCCTGTTCACTTTGATGTGAATGTGATAGTATTCATCCTGAAAGTGTACAGAGCACATCCAGTCATCCTTCTGCAGGAAGGGCAGAATTGGCTGAATTGTGACCATTTGGAATTTTGAACAGGCAACTGATTTCTTCAAGGTTGCCTGATCCAAGCTGGTCTTGGAAGATGGTCTGGATGAGTCTTTTTGGAAAGCAGCTTTGAAAATTTTTAATGCCACAGTCTCCCTCTTACTGGGTGGAGCACAGAGGAGGGTTTTGAATGGAATGGGATTTTGAAAAAAGGGTAGAACATAAACTCTGGATATGATGTTTAACATACAGCAGTCACTTGTGATGGCTTCCCAGGCTGTTGGGTGTCGAGATAAACATCCCCGAAATGAGTCAGGTAATCCTTCAGGATCACAGATTGGCCCTGTCCAAGAATTTATCTCGAGACCCTGGGTCATTGGACCCCTTCTGCCATGAGGGCACCATCTGCCATTTCCCCTATGCCTCTAGAGGAAAAATCTCCTGTGATACCTGAAAAGGACTGTTGAGATCTTCGGGAACCACAACTTTTACCACCACGCTGGTTCATGCAGGATGACAGCTTAGGGGGTGGGAAAATGGACTGCAATGGCAGATGAGATCTTTCCGACCTTCTCACTCTGGGAGTGTGCCTAACCGTAGGACCAAACAAGGATGATCCATTGAAAGTGGCATTGGTGAATGATGCCTTGAAGGGTTCTGTGAAATCATAAAACCATATCCCGGTGTGGTGCCTTACAGCAATGCCTCTACTAGCTGCCCATGAGGCACCTTCTGCAGCATGTGATATAAGCCTCATAAATGTATTAGCTATAGAAAAAATGTTAATAAGGCGAAAGGCCAACGTACCAAAATAAATGCATTGGTTGAATTTCTTGCCTGGCGTGCGATGGATTACTTTACAGTTTCATTTTTTGTTTTTCATGGTCAGATATTTTTTGTGTTTTGCTTTAGCTATTATGGAGGAAAAGGTCTTCTGTTCCTCTGCAGACATGGACCCTGGGGTAGAAGAGCTACTTGACCAGTTATCTGTAACTTGGTCAATATGTGCCAAGAAGTTCAGCACACTCAATGCGAAGGCTGCTGAAGCATACACCTATTTACCAAACCTGTCTACTGCCCTGGGCTCCCTGTTAGAGAAGTGGACAGAGGAACTGTCCTGGGTCAGCTCCTCCATGGTGGCTGTTGCAACCACCATGGCATCGACTGGGACACATAGTCCAATGGGGCCTATCAGCTGGGGCACTAAGGATTTTGTCTGGGTGTTTTGGAATGGGTTCTACTGTGTCTGGCTCTTTCCATGCCATGCAGGAGATCAGATCAATAAGGGATTCCATGGGGGGGGGCACCAAAAAAGTAGATGGGGCTGACCCAAAGTCTTCCAGGAACACAAATTCCTCAGGGTTACAGTTTTGGGCAGACCAACCACCCTTCTGGCACAGGATTTCCATGATGTCTCCCAAGGAAAATCCTCAGGTGGGTATTTTGGGGACCCATCCCCTTCATCCAAATCAGTGTCCTTGGTGAGGAATTCAGGGGGGGGGAGTCTAAGTACCACGTTCTGCATGTATGCTTATGATGGACATCTGGCAGGTATCAGAAGACTCAGGATTTTCCAAATACGAACTGACCTGTAAACTTTTCTGGGCAGGCTGTCCAAGAGGTGACAGAAGGGATAACTCTGTTAGAAACTCTCCTGAGGAGGGAATGGACTCTGAAAAAAGGAGAATCGAGGCTCTCCTAGGCAAAGAGAGAACCCTCTCCACCACTTTGAATGTTGAGGGCAAATGGGGATCCAAGGGTACATCCATCGGAGCTGAAGTTGTTGGAGAAGCCCTGCGAGCCCCAGCTACTCCTGGATCTGAAAGGAGCCATCAAGCACCCAGGTTACAAGGGGAAGAGACAGCTCTGAAAACTTTGTTGCTGACATCAAACCCTTGGACCAGATGCCCACGTTACGGCTCTGAGTTGCCCAACTCAGACGGTCGGGCTGTACCATTCAGTGAAACCACTGGAGTCAAGGTAACAGCACCTGCAGGCTCCGATGTCTCGACTCCCAGGATACTTGAACCCAACAACTCTGAAGCCAGGGGTTGGATTGGAGAAGGAGAGATGGGAATAAATGAAGGTTGATGGCTCATGGATCGAACAGACAGCAGGCAAAACCTACACCTGAACCTGTGCCTTGAGAAACCTCATTGGCATTCTGTCAACCTCAACTTCAGATAAGCTTTAAGAGGACCTGACAGAAGACGCCACAGAAGGGGGCCTGGAAACTGGCCTGGGAGACTGTAATAAACGTGATTTGGGCCTTGAGGTAACCAGATTCAGGGAGAACCTTGGAGACCAGAGCTGAGAAAAGTCCTCACAGGCAATCGGACCAGTCCTTTGGATTTGATGGCTTGGCAGTTTTCCAAGTAGGTTCACTGGACATAGGAGTTCTATCCAGGGATTGTTTCTTCTCTTTATGCTTCTTGTAGCAGGTTTGATCCCTTGAAGTCGAAAGAGTCAAAGAGGAGGAAAAAGATGCAGAAGGCAAAAGGCCCTTCAAAATAAGCTTATTCCTTCTAATTATATCAGCACTCTGGTTAAAAAAGCACATATGGCACAGGAGAAATCCAAGTAAGAGGGCCCTAAGCAAACTACACACACTGGGCATTCAGAAAAGGTATCTTGTGCCCACACACAGCACACTTTTTAAAACCAGCTGGCTTCTCCGACATAATTAAAAACTCAAAAAGGAAGGCAGAAACCAATGGACAGAAAAGATTTTTTTATACATGTACATAAAAGAAGGAAGAGGTTAGGGGCAGAAGGGAGAAAAAATAGAAGAAAAATTCTAGAAGAAACATCCATAGTAACCCACTGGATATCAGAAAATTGCAATCCCAATGTTGATGAAAACATGGCAAACAATCTGATGGGATGAGGGGAGTTGCAGGGCAATGTGGGTAAGGGAAGAAGTCAGATTTTCAGATCCAAGAGCTGTAGTATATGGCTGAATAGGATCTGAACCCCCAGGTTGAAGATTAAATGAAAAACAACAACTTCAGATGCTACCTTTACAGGACTAGTGTGCATTAGTATAAAGCAGGTGGCATTACTTAATTGTGGCCACTTCTTTTAAACTGCATCAGACATCTAGCTGTTCTACAGAGGAATACTGCCCAGTCAACCCAGGTTCAATTAGGAGATCAGGTGATTGACGGAGTGGCAGGGGAGGGTGTCTACATGGGTGTTCCCTGCTACAATCCCTAGTGGAGGCTGAGGATACTTTGCAAGGAAGTGTAGCTCATAAGAGGAAGGGTGATAAGCATAGCAGAGCTGCCGCACAGGCAGGGCAATATACCACACAATTCCACTACATGCCTGTCCCTTGTGCTTCATCACAGTAAGTACAGTTGTGTACATTTACCATAAATGTAGATGATGAATGTATTCACTGTTGCAGTCATCATATTTGGGTTATCCCTGCCAGGGTAGCCCTCGACCGGCCTGAATACCAGAGACTTAGTATTTCTGCATCGGTTGCTCTCACTTGAGGACAGACGTCAGATCGTCAGTAGTATAAAGTAAGGCAGCAGAGGCGATTACTTCAGTTTTTCTTGCCCTAACCTGTCAAGAGCCCCCAAGTAGGATGCCAGGTTCTGGTGGAAGAACCCCCACCAGTGGAAAATACATACCAACACGTCCCTTTTAAGGAAAGAACAACAAGTTAGAATGGTAATAAAAGGAGAAAGAGAAGAAAGGGGGATTGAGGGAGGGAAACAAGGACTGCAACAGTGAATACACTCAAACATCTACATTTATGTTGTGTACACAACTGTACTATATTCTTTGTGTTACACTGTTGCAGTCATCACATTTGGGTTGATTCCCAAAGCTGAGGAAAAGGGTGGAGGGCAGTCAAAAGTACAGTTTTGTACCTACCATAAATGTAGATGTCCGATAGATATGCAACTGCAGTCATAACATATGGGTTGTCCTGCCTCAGGCAGCCCTCGGTCAGCCGGATTCCAAAGTCTGGGTCCGGCGGCTCGTGATGTCGCATTTCTCTCCGACGTCAGAGCGGCTGGAGTATATAAGCATCAGCCGACGCCATCTTCTTCAGTGTTTCTTGCCCCAGATGCCAGGTGCCCTGCAATGAAGGCTGTAATCAAATTGGAAGACAAAAATTGGTTTCCAGACAATAAATAAGCAATAAACAGATACACCATAACAGATATCCCCAGCTAAGGATAATAGGGATAGGAGTGGACCCAATGCATAGAGGGGAAGGAGGGAGGGCAAACCCGACTGCAGTTGCATATCTATCGGACATCTACATTTATGGTAGGTACAAAACTGTACTATGTCCTTCAAGAATGCAACTGCAGTCATAACATATGGGTTGAATACCATAGCTTAGCTGGGGGAGGTGGTATGCTCTAAGAAAAGGATAGTGTAGCTATCAATCCCTGCAGGACTGCCGAAGCAAAGCCTGCTCTGGATCTGGAATATAAAGGGAGGTTGTAGTGTTTGGAGAATGTATGCACGGAGCTCCATGTAGCAGCTTCTAGAATGTCTTTTGTGGGCACCCCTCTTAAGAATGCTGTAGAGGTGGCTGTAGCTCTGGTGGAGTGTGGTCTGACATTGGCTGGTACACTCTTTCCATGGAAGGAATAACAGAATCTGATGCAATGCCCAATCCATTTTGAAATAGTCTGTTTGGAAATTGCTTTTCCTTGTACTCCAGGGGCGTAAGCTACAAAAAGCTGATCAGACTTCCTACTGGTCTTGGTTCTGTCCAGGTAGTAGCAAAGTTGTCTGTGAATGTCCAAGGTATGCCACAGTCTTTCCCCTTTGTTCTCAGGATTGGGAAAGAAAGTAGGCAGGTGAATTGCTTGATTTAAAGAAACCCTAGATACCACTTTTGGCAGAAAGGTAGGGTTGGTTTCTAAGGAGACCCTGTCTCTGTGAAAGGTTATGAATGGTGGTATTGCCATTACGGCCTGTAATTCCGAAACCCTTCTTGCTGAGGTAATTGCCAACAGGAAAGCTGTCTTCCATGAGAGAAATTGTAAGTCCATAGAAGCTGCTGGCTCAAAGGGGGGTAGAGTCAGTATTTCTAGGACAAAGTTGAGGTCCCAAGCTGGTACTGGAGCCTTTCTTGGTGGCTTTATATTCTTGATTCCCCTAAGGAATTGCCTTAACAAAGGATGTGAAAACACAGGTGGATCAGTGTTGTATCTAGCTGAAGCATGCATTTTTATGGAAGAATATGAGAATCCATTCTGTAGCATATCTGCCAAATATTCCCGAATGAGTGGGATATTCAATAATGATGCATCATGACCCTTGCTGGTATTCCAAATGCTGAATCTCTTCCATTTTGCTGAGTAAACCTTTCTGGTGGATGGTCTTCGGGCTTCTGTTAGTATCCGCTGAACTTCCTTAGAGAGAGATAGATTGAGGTTATTCATGGGATCTCCCAAGCTGTTAGCTGCAGCGTCTGAATGTTGGGATGTACTGTCTTGGAGTTGTGTTGAGTCAAAAGTTGGGGCCATTGGGGAAGGGCCCACTTTTTGTTGTGACATATGCTCCGTAGTAGTGGGTACCAGTGTTGTCTTGGCCAGTCTGGAGCTATTAGGATCCCCTTGGGCTTCTCTGCTTTGATCTTTAGTAATACCGTGGTCATCAGTGGCAGAGGTGGGAATGCATAGATTTTTAGGAAGTTCCAGTTGAATGAGAGAGCATCTATTTTCCATGCTTGTGGATGATATGTCCTTGAACAGAACTTTTGTAGATGATGATTGAGGTGGGAGGCAAATGGGTCTACTTCTGGCCTGCCCCATGTCGAGGTGAGTCGTATGAAGATTTCTGGATGTAACCTCCACTCGTGGGGGTCAGGAAATTCCTGCTTAGGTTGTCCGCCAGCACATTGTCTTTGCCTGGAACAAACTGGGATTGCAACTGTATGTTTACGCTCAGTGATTTTTCCCAAAGATTCATTGTCAGTCTGCAAAGGGGGTAAGAATGGGTGCCCCCCTGCTTGTTTATGTACCACATCACAGTGGTGTTGTCTGTCCGTATTAGCAGGTGGCCTTGCTGAAGTTGCTGTCGAAAGGCCTCGATGGCATGCATTACTGCCAGCATTTCTTTTTGGTTGATATGCAGATGTGTTTCCTTTGGAGACCATTGTCCTTGAAAACATCTGCCCTCTATGTGCGCCCCCCATCCTAGGTCTGAGGCGTCTGTGGTCATGGTCTGTGTTATCTGATGTTTTTTGAACGACATACCTGTGTTTGCCTGGCTTACCGAGGCCCACCATAGAAATTCCTTTTGTAGGCATGGAATGAGCGATATGGTTGTCTCTAGGTTGTTGCTGTGTTGAGACCATAAGCTTTTTAGGTACCATTGAAGCTTTCTCATGTGTAGTCTTGCTAATGGAACCAGTAGAATGCAGGATGCCATGTAACCCAGGGCCTGTAGAAATCTCCTTGCAGTCATCTGGGTGAACTTTGCCAAACCTTTGAAATAATGAGTTAACGTCTTTTGCTTGTCTTCTGTCAGGTAAGCCATTTGAGAGGCTGTGTCTAGTTTGGCTCCTAAGAAGGTTATTTGCTGGGATGGCTGAAGTCTTGACTTTTGGAAGTTGATTGTGTATCCCAGAGCCTGTAGCAACTGTATGACATAATTCAAGTTTTTTGTCAAAATCAGTTTGTCGTCCGCTTGTATGAGGCAGTCGTCCAGGTACGGGTAAATTTGGATCCCCTGGAGCCTGCAATGAGCAATTACTGAAGCCAGGCATTTCGTGAATACTCTGGGCGCAGTAGATAAGCCAAATGGCAATGCTGAGAATTGATAATGCTCTGGCCCTGCAAGAAATCTGAGGTATCTTCTGCAGCTGTGTCTGATAGGGACATGCAGGTATGCCTCCTTGAGGTCCAGAGTAATCAGCCAAGACCCCTTGCCCAGCATGGGAAGGAGTTGCTGTAGAGTCAGCATTTTGAACTTTGGTACTATGAGAAAAGTGCTTAATGCGGACAAATCCAGTATTGGTCTCCATTGAGTTTCTTTTCTTGGAACAAGGAACAGTCTTGAATAAAACCCCTGGCCTTGTTCTTGTTGTGGAACATTTTCTATTGCTTTGATCTGAGCAAGCAGAGAAATTTGCTTGATAGCCTCTGCCCTCTGGTTTTGTGGTAGGTTTGGCATGCCTTGTTTTCTTGGCAAGGTATGAAAGTGGAACCTGTAACCTTGGTCTATAATGTCCAAAACCCATTTGTCCTTTGTCAATCTGTGCCAATTGTCTGAAAACAGAGATAATTTTCCGCCCAAAGGAGCTTCTGTTTGCTCCTTGGTCAGCGGAAGTAGAGGAAAGTCATTGAGATTGTCCCTGTGAGGCAGGAGAAACCCCTGTGTCACTTCTTTGGTTTGCTGGTTGCCATTGTCGTCCCCTGTAGGAACCTCTGTATTGTCCTCTTCCTCGGCCACGCCTGTTTTAGCCCCTTTGAAATCTTTCAGGATTAGGAAAGGACCAGCTTTTAGAAGGCCAATTCCTGCTGGTGGCTGAACCTGGAGGAAATCTTTGACTGTCTGAACTGAC
Source organism: Protopterus annectens (assembly GCF_019279795.1). NCBI lineage: Eukaryota > Metazoa > Chordata > Ceratodontiformes > Protopteridae > Protopterus > Protopterus annectens. The sequence goes on from NC_056742.1 coordinate 290,906,761, forward strand.
CTGGCTTTTTCCTCAATGGACTTTAACACATCTTTAGCATTAGCACCAAAAAGCTTGTTCTTTTCCAAGGGTGCATCAAGAAGTTTTGCCTTAACATGATCTAGTAGAGGTTGTTCTTTTAACCATGCATGTCTACGAATGACCGTCCCTGTCATAGCTGCCCTACATGAAGCTTCCAATGCATCATATCCACACTGAAGAAAGTGATTGCTAACTTGCTGAGAATTATGTACAGCCTCCTGCAAAGACTTCCTATCTAAAGGTTCAGGAGAAGCCAAAGTTTTCTGTAAATCATCTAACAGGTAATCCTGATATTGAAACATATGAAAGAGACAATTGAGAGCTCTCAGATAAAGTAGTGGAGGTGTAAACCTTCTTCCCCCATCTCTCTAATGACCTAGCTTTCCTGTTGGAAGGCAAAGGATTTTTGGAGGTGGTAGCTGAAACCCCTTTCGGTCCCTGTGAAATTGTTTCTAAATCAACAGCATGGGCCCTAAAGAAATGAGAATGTGTTTCTGGGACCCTATAGTATCTGTCAGGCTTGGCAGGAGCAGGAGGAAGAGTATCAGGGGTAACACTGGAGTTAGAGTATAGATCATCCAAAACATCAAGCACAGGAGGTATAGCTAAGGGCCTGTGTTGGGGCTTTTTAAGGAAGGTTCGAAGGCGCTTTCTGGAATCAGAATATTCCTGGCCTTGCCACTTAAAATGTTCCCTCATGGAATGCAGAACTTCCCCAAAAGAAATATCCTCAGGAGGGGAGGCCGAGGGGATGGAGTCCTCTGCATCTGAGTCCTCATAGGTCTGGAAGGGCTCTTCCTGGCTATCGGAGTGAACAGAGTCCTCAGAATCTTCATCTAAAGGGAGAGGGTCAGAGGGTTCAACCCTGGGCCTCTTATCAGGAGGAGGCTGGGAGCCTCTCTCTGGATGGGCCTGGGAACCTCTGATCATGGAAATTAAGTCTGCGGCCATAGTCATGATTTGTGTTTCAGGAGTAGGCTGAGGTAAGGCTTTAGCAGTAAGGTGCTTGGTCTTGCTGGCTGCCTTAGCACGTGTGTAGGCCTTGATAGACATGGACATGGGAGGCCTAGCAGCTCCACGTGCAGGAGTGACCTTATCCACAGCAACGGTCTCGGGCATTTCCTCGGTTTCAGTATCTGGAGGAAAATCAATAACTGGCGTTGGTGTGGTCTCCGGTATCGGTAACGTGGTGTCTTCGGTTCGGAGCAGTGAAATAACCACCTCAGAGGGAACCGGGGCACTCGCGGTTGGTTTTGGCGTGGTGTCGGAGGAAGGCGCGGGCCAAGGATGTCGGTCCCGGTCTTTTAGTTTCTTAGGAGTTTGCGATGTCGGTAGTTCCGATGGCATTGTATAATCGCATTTTTCGCCGAAAAAGTCTTCAGCGAACTCCGCCCGGCGCCTGAGAGTGCACTTATTGAAGCGAGCACAGGCGGCACAGGCCGAGACGTCGTGGTCTGGGCCAAGGCAAGGAAGGCAGTAAGAGTGGAAATCCTTATGAGGTATTTGTTTACCACAAGACAAACAATTATTTACTTTTTCAGTAATTTCTGACATCGGCTGAGGCAAGAAAAGGTCCCCAACGGGGTACTTAGCTTTTTTGATGACTTCGGATTCGAAGAATACAGGAGCTGACCGACCGGCACTTGCGAACTGCTTCTGCTTCGGGCACCGCACGGCAAGAAAGTCTGAAGAAGATGGCGTCGGCTGATGCTTATATACTCCAGCCGCTCTGACGTCGGAGAGAAATGCGACATCAGCCGACGTCGGACCCAGACTTTGGAATCCGGCCGACCGAGGGCTGCCTGAGGCAGGACAACCCATATGTTATGACTGCAGTTGCATTCTTGAAGGACATCTAGGGGCTGGCTAGGATGCCCTGCAAGATGGCAGAGACAAACCCTGCCCTGGATTTGGAGAAGAGAGGCAGGTGGTAATGCTTGGTAAAATTGTGAACAGATGTCCAGGTGGCAGCCTCCAAGATGTCCCTGACGGGGACTCCCCTGGAGGAAAGCTGCAGAGGTTGAGACTCCTCTGGTAGAGTGTGTCCTGACCCCCTGGTGGGAGGCTTTCCATGCTGTTTGTAGCAGAGATGGATGCAGTGTGCTATCCATTTGGAAATGGGTTTGTTTGGAGATGGCTTTGCCTTCTGACCCTGTAGCAAAGCTAACCAGCAATTGATCAGACTTTCTGAAGGATTTAGTCCTGTCTAGATAGAATCTGAGCACATCTAGAGAGAGTGAAGAATCCTTTCCCCCTTGTTCTGGGGATTAGGAAAAAAGGTGGGCAAATGAATGGATTGGTTGACAGCCACACTGGACCCAACCTCGGGCATGAAGGATGGGTTAGTTCTGAGGGATACCCTGTCTGCATGGATGATGATGAAAGGTTCCACAGCCATGAGTGCTTGCAGCTCAGAGACTCTTCTGCGCTAAAGTGATGGCCAGAAGGAATGCTGTCTTCCAGGAGAGAAATTTTAACTCTGCAGAAGCAGCTGGTTCGAAAGGAGGAAGGGTTAGCGTTTACAATACAAAGTTAAGGTCCCAAGCTGGTGCCTTTTTGGGTGGCCTCAAGTTGCTAGCCCCTCTTAGGAACTGTTTGATCAAAGGGTGTGAGAAAAGGGGCTGCTCAGTGGGAAAATGAGAAGAATACTTAATTTTACTTTTGCATCATCTTAAAAGTACTCAATTGTATTTATTACTGCTTGGTGTAACTCATTCTAAGCCTTTTGGTTTAAACACTTGGGCTTCGAACCAGTTGTTTTGCACTGAGAGGGTTTGTGGTCTGCACTGTAGTAGCAGAACAGGTAGCTTACATCCTTCTAGGTTGGGAACTGCTGATTGAGGGCTCAGTGTCTGTTATTCTAAAAGTGTATTACTTCTGGTTTAAGCACTTGGGCTTTCAGGCCAGTTATTTTACATTAAGAGGGTTCGTGGTCTGCACTCTTGTGGGAGGAGAGGCTGGACTCTGCCCTTCTGAGCTGGGAAGTTCTGGTTAAAGGCTTATAGTGCATGCATATCTGAACTGCTTCTTACTGAAGTTGGTGCGCCTTGTTTGCTGTGGCATAGACTGGATTCGGGCCTGCTGGATCTAGCTTTGTTTGTGTAACTTGAGCACTAATCCAAGCATTCTCTAAAGTATTCAATTGTATTTATTACTGCTTGGTAGTAATTTGATTAAAGTGTAGCTATCATTCTAAGTCTTTTGGAATAAGCACTTGGGCTTCAGACCAGTTGTTTTACATTAGGAAGGTTTGTGGCATGCACTGTGGTGGCAGGACAGGTAGCTTTCATCCTTCTAAGTTGGGAACTGCTGATTGAGAGCCCAGTGTCTGTTATTCTTAAAGTGTATTAGTTCTGGTTTAAGCACTTGGGCTTCAGGCCAGTTATTTTACATTAAGAAGGTTCGTGGTCTGCACTCTTGTGGGAGAAGAGGCTGGACTCTGCCCTTCTGAGCTGGGGATTTCTGGTTAAAGGTTTACAGTGCCTGAATATTTGAACTGTATCTTACTGAAATTGGTACACCTTGTTTGCTGTAGCATAGACTAGATCCAGGCCTGCTGAATCTAGCTTTGTTTATATGCTTGTTTGTTTGCTTGTTATTTCCCTGGAACGCTAATTCCACCTAATACGCGGCTTCTCAGCGCTTCTGTGGATCACTAGTGATATCTGCATTGATTACTGTACTTATTTCCTTGTTTCACTTGAAAGAAAGTTGCTGTTTGTCGTTTTTGCATTTAAGTTACCTGTAACACATTGCACTTAAGTTACCTGGCACTTGCTCACTAAAGCAATTATATAAGTCAGCACTAAAAATTAAAAGCACTACACCCTCACTCTCCACTGCCCTTGTTTTCAATTATTAAGGAATTCCCAATATTATTCTAGCATGTCCAAAGGTCAGTTGTCAATCTCCTCTCCGGTCCAGCTGGTGAATCTGGGAATCTTGAGGCAATGTTACAACTGCCTCATGTACAAAGACAACCCTCTCCTCCTCCCAACAAATTCCAACACGTGAGAGATGCAACCATATAGCCAAACTGGAGGCTAAGCTCTCTCAACTCAGTACTGGCATAACCAGTCAGGAAGAGAAGGAAACCACACTCACTACAATTCCAGTCTCACATAGACCTACCACGACAGCAAACCAAATACACAATCACACAAAAACATACTCGGAGGCTCTAAATAAAGATCTGCCTAAGCAGCAGAGACCTCCAAAGCAGACACCCAAGCAACCGCTACCCCAAAACAAAACACATGCAACACATATCTCACAAAGTCAGTGTGCCGAACAGTCACAGCCCTTAAGACTAAACAACACACCTGATACACTTGTAATAGGTGACTATCGTCAGGCACACTGACGTCCCGCTCACCAGGCTGAACAAGGAGAGGGTCACGGTGAACAGCCTGTCGGGCGCTAGGATCCGCCACATAACACAAGCACTCAGGTCACACCAAGGCAAGTACAAATATGACTCAGTCATTGTCCATGCTGGTGTGAATGACCTGAGACGTACCTCCCTGGACTACATGAAAAGAGACATAAAGGAGCTCTCCGAGCATGTAGCCCAGGCCGGTATGACCCTGACCTTGAGTAGCATCTTACTCTCACCAAGAATGATGCCACAATATGAAGACAAGATGATCAATTTCAACAATTGGCTTAAGTACTGGTGTCATTCAAAGGGATCCAATGCCTGTCAGCTTTGGATGATGTGCTCGACAAGCCAAGATGCTTCGCTAGGGACGGCTTGCACGGTCACCCTGGGCTTTTGGATATTGGCAAAGGCTCTTGCTACCCCTATAGTGCCTTTTTAGGCAAGGCTCAAAGACAAACCCACCTCCATAGGTATCACAAGGGATAAGAAACTAAGAGTAATGCTACTCAGCGCCAGAAGTCTAAACCTCAAGATGCATGCACTCGAAACTCTCCTTAGCATGGAGAAAGTACAGTTTTGTACCTACCATAAATGTAGATGTCCGATAGGTATATGCATCTGCAGTCATCACATATGGGTTGTCCTGCCTCAGGCAGCCCTTGATCGGATTCCAAAGTCTGGGTCTGGCCTCGGCTGATGTCGCACTTTCCCGGCGTCAGAGCGTCTGGGGTATAAAAGCATCAGTCGCCATCTTCCTCAGTTTTTCTTGCCCCAGATGCCAGGTGCCCTCTAGGAAGGCTAAATTTGGAGGAATGCAATAAAATTCCAAACATTTGCAAATATATATATATATATATATACACACACATGTATATACAAACAAATACACCATAATAGATTCCCCCAGTTAGCTAATAGAGGGGTAAGCACCCTAGGAATACCACAGAGGGGAAGGAGGGAGGGTAAACCTGAATGCAGATGCATACCTATTGGACATCTACATTTATGGTAGGTACAAAACTGTACTATGTCCTTCAAGGATGCATCTGCAGTCATCACATATGGGTAGAATACCATAGCCAATCTTAGAATACCATAGCCAATCTGGGGGTGGAGGTACTAAGTAAAAGATGGTGTAGTTAAGATACCCTGCAGGACTGCCGTAGCAAAACCTGCTCTGGATCTGGAGTATAAAGGTAGATTGTAATGCTTGGCAAATGTATGCACGGAGCTCCATGTAGCAGCTTCTAAAATGTCTTTGGTAGCCACCCCTCTTAGGAAGGGTGTGGTGGTGGCTGTGGCTCTCGTGGAATGAGGTCTAATGTTAGCTGGCACAGTTTTTTCATGAAAGGAGTAACAAAAACAAATGCAATTTCCTATCCATTTTGAAATTGTCTGTTTGGAAATTGCTTTTCCTTGTACGCCAGCAGCATATGCTACAAACAACTGGTCAGTCTTTCTGTAACTTTTAGTTCTGTCCAAGTAGTAGCGCAGTTGTCTGTGTATGTCCAGGGTGTGCAGAAGTCTCTCCCCTTTATTTTGTGGTTGTGGGAAGAATGTAGGCAAGTGAATAGCTTGGGTCAAATATACCCTGGATACCACCTTTGGCATGAATATAGGATTGGTCCTCAAAGAAACTCTGCTCTGATGAAAGATAAGAAATGGCTGCACTGCCATTAAAGCTTGTAGCTCAGATACTCTTCTTGCTGAGGTTATGGCCAGAAGGAAGGCAGTTTTCCAAGACAAAAACTGTAGATCTGCCGATGCTGCTGGTTCAAAGGGAGGAAGTGTTAGTTTTTCCAACACGAAATTCAGGTCCCAAGTAGGTAGAGGAGGTTTCCTTGGAGGATTAATGTTTTTGATTCCTCTTAGAAATTGTCTTAGGAGAGGATGAGAGAAGACAGGTGGATTAACATTGTATTCTGCTGAGATTGCTGAGGCGTGTATCTTAATGGAAGAGTAAGACAGGCCATTGTGGAACAATTCTGCCAAATATTCCAGTATATGTGCCGTGTTCATCACTGTCACATCTAGGCCCTTTGCTGTGTTCCAGGTGTGAAATCTTTTCCATTTTGCTGAATATGCCTTCCTTGTGGAAGGCCGGTGAGCTTCCATAATAATATCCTTCACTCTCTGGGATAGGTTATCCTGAGGAGGAGTCATGGTATTCTCCAGGCAGTTAGCTGCAAAGTTTTCAGGTTGGAGTGCAGAGTCCTGAAATTGTGCTGCGTCAGTAGGAGTGGCCATAGGGGGAGAGGCCATGGTTTCGTCTGTGACATGCTCTTTAACAGTGGGTACCAGTGCTGTCTTGGCCAGTTTGGAGCTATCAGAATTACTCTGGGCTGTTCTGTCCTGATCTTCAGTAGTACCTTGGTCATTAATGGGAGAGGTGGGAAAGCATACACTGTTAGAGCTTTCCAGCTGAAAGAGAGAGCGTCCACTTTCCATGCTTGTGGGTGGTATGCCCTTGAGCAGAATTTCTTCAGTTGATGATTGAGGGGGGAAGTGAACAGATCTATCTCCGGCCTTCCTCATGATTGTGTGATGAGTAAGAAGATGTCTGGGTGCAGCATCCATTCGTGTGCATCCATGGTAGTTCTGCTTAAGCTGTCTGCCAGTGTATTGTCTTTCCCTGGCATGAACTGGGACTGTAGCTGTATGTTGAGTTTCAAAGCAAGTTCCCATAGATTCATTGTCAGTCTGCAAAGAGGGTAGGAATGGGTGCCTCCTTGCTTGTTTATGTACCACATAACTGTGGTGTTGTCTGTCCTTATGAGCAGGTGGCCTTGTTGAAGGAAAGGTTTGAAGGCCTCAATTGCGTGTATCACTGCCAGCATTTCCTTTTGGTTTATGTGCATGCGCAGCTCTCTTTGTGACCATAGCCCTTGGATACATCTGCCCTCCTTGTGTGCTCCCCCAACCTTGGTCTGAAGCGTCCGTGATGATGGTTTGGTTGGCTCTTGGCTTGCTGAAGGGCAACCCGCTGTTCGACTGGCAGGCTTGAGCCCACCACAGAAATTCCTTTTGAAGGCAAGGAATGAGTGGGATCAGAGTTTCTAAGCTGTGACTGTGCTGTGTCCATAAACTTCTTAGGTACCATTGTAATTTTCTCATATGCAGTCTTGCTTGCGGAATCAGAAGAATGCAAGATGCCATGTAACCCAGGGCCTGCAGGATTTTCCTTGCAGTCCGCTGAGTTTGTCTTGCCAGATTCTGGAAGTAAACTGGTAGTCGTTTTTGTTTTTCTTCTGTGAGAAAGGCCATTTGGGTGGTTGTGTCTAGATCCACACCCAGAAAAGTTATTCTTTGGGATGGAACCAGTCTTGATTTGTCGATGTTGACTGTATATCCCAAGGCCTGTAACAGGTGGATGGTATAGTCCAAGTCCTTTAACAAAGTTTGCTTGCTGTCCGCTTGTATTAGGCAGTCATCCAGATATGGGTAGATTTGAATCCCCTGAAGTCTGCAGTGTGCAATTACTGATGCCAGGCATTTTGTGAATACACTGGGCACAGTAGATAAGCCAAAGGGTAATGCTGAGAATTGATAATGCTCTGACCCTGCAAGAAATCTGAGGTGTCTTCTGCAGCTTTGTCGAATAGGGACATGCAGGTATGCCTCCTTGAGGTCTAGAGTCACCAGCCAAGACCCCTTGCCCAGCATGGGAAGGAGTTGCTGTAGAGTCAGCATTTTGAATTTTGGCACAATGAGGTAAGTATTCAGTGCGGACAAGTTGAGAATAGGCCTCCATTGATTTTTTTTTCTTGGAACAAGGAATAATCTGGAGTAAAATCCCTGGCCTTGTTCTGAAAGAGGTACCTTTTCTATGGCTTTCATTTGCATTAAGTTGGTAATTTGCTTCAAAGCCTCTGCCCTCTGATTTGGTGGCAGGTCTGGCATGCCTTTTCTTTTTGGCAATGAGTGGAAGTGGAACCTGTATCCTTTGTCTATTATTTGCAGTGTCCATGTGTCCCTTGTAATGCTGTGCCAATTTTTTGAGAATAAAGAAAGTTTTCCGCCCAAAGGTGCTTCTAATTGAGCCCTGGTGGTGAGTCAAAATAAAGTCATTGAGTCTGTCCTGGTGTAGCAGTTGTAGTTCCTGCAATACCTCTCTGGTTGGGAGGCTGCCACTGACGGCCTCTGTAGGAGCCTCTAGCTTGCCCTCTACCTCTGGCACGCCTATTCCTGCCTCTTTGAGATCTGTCTGAGTCCGGAAAGGACCAATTCTTAGTAGGCCAATTTCTGCTGAATCTCGGTGGTTGGACTTGCAGAAAGTCTTTAACTGTCTGCACACATTTTGCCTTTTCTTCAAATTTCTTTAAAACCTCTTGAGCCGTGGAACCAAATAATTTTTGCTTTTCCATAGGAGCATCCAAAAGCTTAGCTTTAACAGGGTCTGGCAGAGATTGTTCCTTCAGCCAGGCATGCCTACGTATAACTGCACCTGTCATAGCTGATCTACATGAAGCTTCCAATGCATCATAACCACACTGCAAGAAATGGTTACTAACCTGCTGGGAGTAATGCACCAGATCCCGAAGGGATTTGCGATCAAGGGGTTCAGAAGAGGACAGTTTCTTATGCAATTCATATAGTAAATACTCTTGGTACTGTATCATATGAAATTGACAATTTAATGCCCTCATGGAAAGAGTTGCAGAAGTATACACTTTCTTACCCCATCTCTCTAATGCTCTGGACTCCCTTTCAGAGGGTAGAGGATTTTTAGCAGTGGCAGCTGCAACCCCTTTTGGGCCCTGGGAAATAGTTTCTGGATCAGCAGAGTGGGCCTTGTTCAGGTGTAGATGCGAGTCCGGGACCCTGTAGTACCTATCAGGTTTGGCAGGAGCCGGAGGGAGAGAGTCAGGGGCAGTACTAGCATCAGAGTACACATCATCAATGACATTCAAAACAGGAGGTATAGCTAAGGGCCTATGCTGAGGTAAATGTAAAAAGGTCCTTAATCTTTTTCTGGAATCAGAGAATTCCTGACCCTGCCATTGAAAATGTTCTCTCATAGAGTGTAATGTCTCTCCAAAGGAAAACTCTTCAGGAGGGGAGGCCGAGGGAATAGATTCTTCAGCATCAGAATCCTCGTAGGCCGAATAAGCCTCCTCCTGGTGCTCTGACAGAGCAGAGCCATCGGTGGACTCATCTGAGGACTGGGGATCAGAGGGCTCAACCCTGGGCCTTTTGTCTGGAGGTGGTTGAGAGCCCCTGTCCGGATGAGGTTGGGAACCTCTAATTAATGAGATCAGATCCTCTGCTAGGGTAAGAATCTGAGAGCTAGTAGAAGGTCTCTGAGAGGAAACCTTGGGAGGCAAAGCCTTAGTAAGTTTAGCAGCTTTAGCCCTGGAGAAAGCCTTAATGGACATGGAAGCAGGGGGTCTGGCTGCACCACGTGCAGGAGTAGACTTATCTAAAGGAATGGTGTCGGAAGGTTCCTGGACACCGGTTTCAGTAGGCAATTCAATGACCGACTCGGCCGGGGCCGAGGTAGTCGGTTGTGTGGTTTCGGTAATAGTCAGTACCAAGGACTCTGTTTCAGCCGAGACCGAGACACTCATGTAGGCCTGACCGTGGTTTCAGCGAAACCATGGTCGCGTGTCGGTCCTTGTCCTTCCGTTTTTAACTAAATCTAAGTCGGAGTCTCTGACGGCATCTTATAAGCAAAACTAGCCCCAAAAAACTCCTCTGCAAACTCCGACCGACGTCTAAGAGTTTGTCGGTTGAAGGAAGCACAGGCTGAACAGGCCGAGCCGTCGTGGTCTGGGCCTAGGCAGGGGAGGCAGTAAGAGTGGAAATCCTTATGAGGTATTTGTTTCCCACAAGTTAAACAATTATTAACTTTATCTGACATCGGCTGAGGCAAGAAAGAGTCCCCAACGGGGTACTTAGCTTTTTCGAAGTCTTCGGTAGCCGAATCACAGGAGCTGGCCGACCCGGGCACCACGTAGCAAGAAAGACTGAGGAAGATGGCGTCGGCTGATGCTTTTATACCCCAGACGCTCTGACGTTGGGGAAAGTGCGACATCAGCCGAGGCCAGACCCAGACTTTGGAATCCGGCCGACCGAAGGGCTGCCTGAGGCAGGACAACCCATATGTGATGACTGCAGATGCATCCTTGAAGGACATCATCGATATCTGTGCAGTAACAGAAACCTGGTTCAGGGCTCCCGAGAGCACCCCAGCACTACCAGGTTATACACCTTATACCATGCTTTTCGGCCCCAAAACTTGGACCGAACCACAAAAGAAGGGGGGGTATCGATATTCATCAAAGATAACCACACCTCCAGGTTGTTGGCAAAGCACGAAGCATCAGAGATTATCCATGTGCAACTAACAGTGGGTAAAACTGCCTTCCAGTTTATAGCCTGCTACAGACCACCCTCCCAAACCCAGGAACCCCACTCGGCCTTCCTGAGAACACTAGAAAATATGAAGGTCTCTCCAAACACCATTATATTAGGCGACTTCAACTACCCAAACATAGACTGGGAGCATTACTCTAGCTCCAACACCCTAGCCCAAAGGTTCCTAGAATTTATAAACTCAAATGCTATGGAACAGCTTGTTACCACTCCCACAAGAGGGGAAAACATACTGGACCTGATCATCACCAACATGGGGACTCTATGCTCCAGACCAGAAGTGTATCCCTCACTGGTAAGATCAGACCATAAACTAATCTCACTGGATATTCACATCCCGCCCCACCCCCTGCCCAGAAAACCACAGTGAAAAACTTCTCTAAAGCAAATTTCACACTTCTCAAAACCGAGGTGGAATCCTTCAAAGACCCCGGGCCTGTGGAAAATACGGTCCAGACCGCAGAATCCTTTATAAACGCTTTCTATGAACACCTTCAGGAATGCATGGATCATGCGATCCCGAATAAAACCAAGACCCAATCCTCCAAAGGCAGACGTCCTGTCTGGTGGACCCCAGCCATAAACAAACTATACAATAGGAGGAAGCTACTAAATGATAGAGCAAAATCCCAAAAAGGGAAGGCATCACTGATCAGTATTAGCAAAAAATTACGGGCACTCATAAAATTGTCTAAGGCCAGCTTTGAGAGAAAAATTGCACAGGACACTAAGGATAATCACAAGGCTTTCTTTAGTTATGTTAGGAACCTGGGTGGTAATTCCCAGATATGCTCAGAATTAGTCCAAAATGACAAAAAATACACTGAACCCAAAGACATTGCCAACATCCTAGCTGACAGGTTCAGCGCAAACTTCTCCCACCAAAAGGGCAAATATCTATCCCAGCAGAGTGCTGCCCCCTGACATCTCAGATGCTCAGGTAAGAGCTGCCCTCTCCAAAGCAAAAAATACAGCATCAATGGGACCAGACGGTGTCCCGGGCTGCGTCCTACATGAACTCCAAGAAGAGCTAAACCCAAACATAAAACTACTGTTCAATCTCAGCCTTACTACAGGATATGTGCCCAAAGAGTGACGTACAGCAACAGTGGTCCCGCTCCATAAAGGTGGTGCCTCAACGGATCCTGGAAACTATCGCCCCATAAGCCTGACTAGCTTAGTCTGAAAAGCTATGGAAAGGATCATCATGGACCTCATAAATAAAGATATTGGGGACCTACAGACACTGGATCCTACCCAGTTCGGCTTTAAGGGCAGATCCTGCCTTTTAAACCTGGTTGATTTCTTTGAAACAGTCACCAAGGCGATTGACGAGGGGAAGGTGGTCCACACAGCCTACCTGGACCTCGCTAAAGCCTTCGATACAATACCCCACTCGGGCATTATAGATAAGCTCACCAGCTTAAATATAAACCCCTATCTCACTAGATGGATTGCAAACTGGCTCAAAGACAGAACCCACATGGTTAGAATTGCTGGAGCCATGTCAGACTCCAAACTAGTTACAAGTGGTGTCCCACAAGGCTCATCCCTGGGACCTGTCTTGTTCGGTATATATTTCTCTGAGGTACAGGCCAACATGGAAGGACTGTGGCTGACCAAGTTCGCAGATGACTGCAAACTGGGCGCCATAATCGACTCTCCATCCGACACAAGCATCCTCCAAAAGGGCCTCAGAAACAGACAACTGGTGCCAGAGCCATGGCCTCAAGCTAAATGCCACAAAGTGTATAGTCATCCCCTTTGGCAAAAACAAAGTGCCCACAAATTACCACATAGGTGGTAATCCATTAAGTACAGAAGAATTAATTAGGGACCTGGAGACCCAAGTTGATAGCAATCTCTCATTTGACAACCACGTGGCCAAAATGGTTAGAAAAACATTTTATATAGCCCACCTAATCATGAAGGGATTCCCATCTAGATCAGGGGAGGTCATCGTGCCTCTTTACTCATCCCTCATCAGGCCCATAATTGAGTACAATGCCCCTTTTGGGATGTACCTTACCAGACACCTGCAGCAAATGGAAAGACCCCAAATGTACCTCACCAAGAGGATCAAAGGGCTCAAACAGATGCCATATGCTGCCCGGTTAAAGAAACTCCAGCTCTACTCAGTGGCATACCGCCTGTTCAGAGGCGATCTGTTCCTGACGTATAAAGCCATGTCCAACCCGGAATTAATGGACATGCTGCACCTCAGAAAATCCAAATCCCATCGAGCTACGCACTCGAGAGACTTGAACCTCAGCACTTGAAATAAATAGGACATGCTGGAAGGACAGATTCATAACCCAGAGGCTCCCTTCACTCTGGAATAAAATCCCAGTCCAGGTTAGGCAGAGTCCCTCATTGACTCTCTTCAAGAGGAATCTTGATGAGTGGATGGGAGATCGTAGGTTTACCCCGGGTATCACTTCTGTGTCAGTGTTAGACAGAGGCACAGTATACTAACCTCGAAAAAGGGCATAGCAAAATAAATTTAAAATGGGTGGCTAAAGCCAAACACATTCTGGCTAGGCTTATAAATGCCCTAGGGCAGATAGCCTAGTATGAACCTATGAACTAGTAGAGGCATGATTTTTTTATAGAGGAGAAAGAAGCCACTGTGTAATAGGTCAGCTAAGTAATCCAGGATGAGAGGGAGGGAGGGCTGTGCCATATTGGCTCCATTAGCCTGGATCCAGGTGCAGAACCTTTTCCATTTATCAGCATAAGACTTTCTGGTGCTAGGACATCTGCCCTCACGGATAACATCCACAACCTGTTTACTGAGGTTGGCAGATTGGTTCAGGGTTAGGGAATAAGACAAGCTTTCAAATTGAGATTCTGCAATCGGGAATGCATGAATTCCCCTTCCCTCTGGGTCAGGAGGTTTGGGATCTGAGGAAGATGCCATGGAGGTAGCGTGGACAGGCTGCGCAGCAAGGAGTACCAGTGCTGCCACAGCTAGTCTGGAGCTACAAGAATGGCCCTTGGTTTTTCTTCCCTTATTCTGAGCAGTACCCTGGGTATGAGAGGGAAGGGAGGAAAGGCATAGACCAACAGACTGACCCAGAGGGAGGACAGGGCATCCACTTTCCAAGCCATGCAGTGCTGCTCCCTGATGCAGAATTTGCTGAGCTGATGGTTGGTGTGGGAGGCAAAGAGGTCTACCTTTGGGGTTCCCCACTTCTGAGTTATTAGGGTGAAGGTACTTCTGTTGAGTTTCCACTTGTGTGGGTCCAGAAGTTTTCTGCATAATTGGTCTGCCAGAGAGTTGAATGAGCCTGGTAGGAATTGTGCTAACAGGTGCAGTTGCACGGCAGGAGCTATGTGCCAAAGGGTCATGGGCCAGCCTGCATAGAGGGTAGGAGCGAGTCCCTCCCTGCTTGTTGATGTAACACACCATAGTGGTGTTGTCTGTTTTGATCAGGAGAGCCCCTGGAGAGAGAAGGGGATTGAAAGTTATCAAGGTGTGTTGCACAGCCATCATCTCTTTTTGACTGATGTGCAAAGGGATTTGCTGTGGGCTCCATTGGCCCTGTGTGCACCCCAAGTGTAGTCTGATGCGTCTGTGGTGAGGGTCTGGGGAGAAAAGCATTCCCTTCTTGTGGGAGCATGCTGTTGCCCACCAAAGAAAATCTTTTCTGAGGCAAGGAATTTTAGGTAGAAGAGTTTCCAGATCTTGAGAGTGTCGACACCAAAGGCTCTCTAGGTACCACTGAAGTTTCCTCATATGCAGTCTGGCATATGGAATGAGTAGTATGCAAGATGCCATGAACCCCAGATCTTGCAGGATCTTTCTTGCAGATAGCTGGGGCCTGGTGGCTAGTTGAGAGAAGTAGGCTGTCAGGAAAAATTGTTTCTCTGGAGTAAGGTATGCCGTCTGGGATGCTGTGTCCAGACTTACTCCCAGAAAGATTATCCTGTGGGTGGGCACCTGTTTGGATTTCTTTTCATTGATTGTGTACCCTAGGGAGGTTACTAGGGTCTTTACAAGTGCCAGATGCTTGAGCAGTTTTTCCTGGCTGTCTACCTGAATAAGGCAGTCGTCTAGGTATGGGTAAATCTGAATATTTCTTTGTTTGCAATAGGCAATGGCAGGAGCCAGACATTTTGTGAAAACTCTTGGAATAGTATATAAATCAAAGGGAAGCTCAGAGAACTGAAAATGTTCAGATCCTGCCCTGAAGCAGAGATATTTCCTGCATGATTCCCTGATAGGAATGTGGAGGTAAGCCTCTTTTAGATCCAGGGTGGCTAGCCAGGCATCCTTGGAGAGCAGCTTTTGGAGGGTGAGCATTTTGAATTTTGGGATCACCAGGAAGGTGTTCAGAATGGCTATATTGAGGATGGGGTTGCCAGGTGCCCTCTTTTCTGGGCACCAGAAAAAGTCTTGAGTATAAACCTTGGCCTATCTGGTCTGCAGGAACGTGCTCTACTGCCCTCAAAGTGCAGGGAAAGGATTTGCTTTTGAGCCTCTGCCCACTGATTTGGTACTAGATCTGGGTACCCTTTTGGGTTTGGAAGGGTGTGGAATGAAAATCTGTATCCCTAAGAAACAATGTTCAGAATCCAGTGGTCCTTAGTAATGGTGGCCCAGGTGCTTGAGTGGAAGGACAGTTTTCCTCCTAGGGGTAAGTGACGATGGGCAGAGGGAGGGGATGGAGGAGGAGAGTCATTGTAAGATCTTACCATAAGGGGGTGGCTTAGAACTCCTTGGTTTAGAAGTGGAGTTAGTCCACTGGTTTGATCTCTGCATAACCTGTGGCAGCTCTCTGTGGGGGGGGGGTCTGCTTCCACAGAGCCTAGGCTGGGTCAGTTTACTGGGAGCAGGAAAGGACTATTGTTTGGAGGGACAATGCCTGCTGAACCTAGGTGGCTGGACCTGCAAGAAATCCTTAACTGTTTGCATAGATTTTGTTTTTTCTTCCATCTTTTTTAAGACCTCTGCCTTAGTGCCAAATAAATTATCTTTGTGCAAGGGGGCATCCAACAATTCAGATTTGACATGGTCTGGCAGGGGCTGATCCCTTAAGCCATGCATGCCTTCTAATGACAGATCCAGTGACTGCTGCCCTGTAAGAAGCTTCTAGGGCATCAAAACCAGTGTTAAGGTGTGTTTAGTTACTTGACTTGCAGAATGCATTAACTCTTGTAAATCTTTAGATTCTGCCCAAGCAGGAAAGAAAGACATTTTTTGTTTAAGGAGTTCTGAGGTATGTTGCTGAAATTTCAGCATATGGAACTGACAGCAAGAGTAGCTGAGGTGTATACTTTTTTACCCCATCTGTCCAATGCACGGGAATCTCTGTCTGAGTGGGTGGGATTCTTAGAGGTTGCTTTAATCCCTTTTGGCCCTTGAGAAATGACCTCAGGGTCAGCTATAGGATTTTTAAAAAGATATTTGACAGAGTCAGGGACTCTTATAGCACCCGTCTGGTTTTCTGGGAGCAGGAGGAAAGGCATCAAGAGTCAAGCTGGATTCGAGGAAAACATCCTCCACAACATCCAAGATTGGGGGGATGGGCCAAGGGTCTGTGTTGTGGAAGATCTAGGAATTCACCGAGTCTCTTTTTAGACTGAGGGTAGTCCTGACTCTCCCAATGGAAATGCTCCCTTAAAGTATGCATCAGAATCCTCATAAGTGGAGAGGGGTTCCATGTCTTCATATTCAGATGCATCAGATTCATATGACTCTTGTTCAGACAAAACTACAGGGGACAGCTCTCTTCCTTTTGGAGGGAGTAACTTGGCTTCCCTTGATCAGCATGATAAGGTTTTCCGCCATTTTAAACATGTGAGACTTGGTCAAGGTTAGCAAGAGTGGGTCGTCTGTTTCTTGGGTGCGGTTCGCACCCTGGGCCTAAGAAACTCGGTAGTTTTAGAAAGAACATTAGTCCCGAAAGAAGATTTGGTTTGTGTCGAGATACTGTAGTGCAAAGGACTTCTTTGGAAGCCGGTGCCTGCTCAGTGGCTCCGGACCTATCCAAGGTAGAAACGACAGCAGGATCCTTAGTCGAAGAAAGGCTCTAAGGCATACCTGACTCTGAAAGGGTCTCTGTAGCGGCCTGCAAATCAAAAGAAGCGGGCATCAGGGCCTGCAAAAGCACCACACTGTGTACAGAAGAACTGACTACTAGCATAACGAAAGTGTCGTCAGTAGGTTTGGAACTGTGCGGTCTCTGTCTTTATCTTTACATTTTTGTGGAAGAGCCGCTGTCGGATGGCTTACCAAAGCCATATCAGAATTCAAAGGCTGTAAGCAAAAATATCTGCCTACAATAAGGGCCCTACGATGGATAGTTTTGGCACTGAACAAATCACAGAAGTGGCAAGGGACGTCGTGGTGAAAACAAGTGACGCAGTAAGAATGGAAGTCTCGGTGTGGTATTTGCTTTCCACAGGCGAAACAATTATTCACTTTTTCTGACATCGGTTAGTGCAAGGAAAAAGGGTACTTAGGTTTAGAAGACTTCAATTTCAATTCGATAGATGAAAACTCAGGTAGCAGCCGACTGGCACTCGTGTGAACTGCTTCGGGCTCTGCAGCACGAAAGACTGACATAATGGCGCCGGCTACCTTACTTTATACTACTGACGACCTGGCGTCAGTCCTCAAGTGACAGCAACAGATGCAGAAATACGAAGTCTCTGGTATAAGGGCTGGCCAAAGGCTACCCAGGCAGGGATAACTCAAATGTGATGACTGCAACAGTGAAACACGAAGAACATCTGCAAAGGGGAGGAAGTAAATAGTGAGTACAGCATTAAAAAAGCCCAGCAGAGTATAGACTGACAAGACCATCAGGACCCTCTTAGTTTCCACAACCAATCTTAGCAGTACGTTAATCCCAGGGATTACCAAGTTGCTCATTGATCCAGCGTGGTTGTGAAATACTAGCTAGCAGTGCCATGAGGATACTGTAGAGGACCAAAAAGGGGCAAAAAAAAAAAAAAAAAAAAAGAACACTGACATCCAAGGTGTACACAGTAAAACAGGCAGTTACTGATATTTATGAAGGCTGTCAAACTTAACTCCTGAAGCTGTATCACCCACTGTTAAACACTCATTGATCTGGCTTGATAAAAGCAGCATCACAATGTACTGAATATGAAATCCAGTGGGGAAAATGGCAGCTACACTTGATGGTCCATTTCAGACAAAACCCATAGTTCACTCAACAAGATCAATCAATACAGGCAAAACTAAGCATAGAGTTTGGTCCAAGAATATTTATTTCTTAGCAAATAAAAAAATAAAACTGGGACATTCTTAAACTCAAAAAATTTTCCGAATCCAGTACTTAACCAATGATATTTAAACATCCTAGTAACATACTGAGAATTACTCAAATACAGATTGCATTATGAGACGCATCAGAAGCAGATCTTATGTATTACCCTTTAAGGAAGTCTCATTTGAACTACTATTACAAAAAAATTACTCCGTTATAAAAAAAAAAAAAAAAAAAAGTTATATATATATATATATATATATATATATATATATATATATATATATATATATATATATATATATACACATACACACACACACACACACATATATATATACACACACATACATATACTGCACTACGAAAGTACAGTTGTGCACACTTACCATAAATACAGATGTTAGAGTGTATTCACTTGTTGCAGTCATCACACATTTGGGTTATCCCTTGCCAGGGTAGCAGCATTCGGCCGGTCCGAATACCAGAGACTTAGTACTTCTGCATCGGTTGCTGCCGCTTCAGGACTGATGTCAGGTCGTCAGTAGTATACAGTAAGGCAGCTGACGCCATTACATCAGTTTTTCTTGCCCTGTCAGGAGCCCCCAAGTGGGAGCCAGGATATGGTGGAAGAACCCCACCTGTAAAAAGTAAATACCAAAAGTTACTTGTAAGGTGAGAGAGAAGACTGGAGATGGAGGGAGGGAAAGCAGGACTGCAGCAGTGAATACACTCCAACATCCATATTTATGGTAAGTGAACACAACTGTATTATGTTCTTCGTGTTTCACTGTTGCAGTCATCACATTTGGGTCGATTCCCAAAGCTGAGGAGAAAGGTGGGGGCAGATAGGAAGACTAAGGGCTGGCTAAGATGCCCTGCAAGACTGCAGTGACAAAGCTTGCCCTGGATTTGGAGAAGCTTGGCAGGTGGTAATGCTTGGTAAAGGTGTGGACAGATGTCCATGTGGCAGCCTCCAGGATGTCCCTGGTGAGGACTCCTCTGAGGAAAGCTGCAGTGGTGGAGGCTGCTCTGGTAGAGTGAGTCCTGACCCCCTTAAGGGGAGATTTCCCATGCTGCTTGTAACAGAAAGGGATGTAGTGTGCTCTCCATTTGGAAATGGTTTGTTTGGATATGGCTTTGCCCTCTGCCCCTGACTAGCAATTGATCAGTCTTTCTGAATGATTTAGTCCTGACTAGGTAGAATCTGAGCTGCCTGTATATGTCTAGAGTGTGCAGCATCCTTTCCCCCCTTGTTTTGTGGGTTAGGGAAAAAGTGGGCAAATGAATGGATTGGTTGAGAGTCACACTGGACACCACTTTGGGCATGAAGGATGGGTCAGTCCTGAGGGACACCTTGTCAACTTGGAAGGTGATGAAGGGCTCTACACATGAGTGCTTGTAGCCCTGATACTCTTCTGGCCAGTGATGGCCAGTAGCAAGGCTGTCTTCCAGGAGAGAAACTAACACTGCTGAGGATGCTGGTTCAAAATGGGGGGGGGGGGGGGGCAGGGTGAGCTTTTCCAAACACAAAGTTTAGGTCCCAAGCTGGTGTAAGTGCTCTTCTGGGTGGCCTCCAGTTGCTATAGCCCCTCTAAGGAACAGTTTGATGAGAGGGTGTGAGAAAAGAGGGTGCTCAGTGTTGAAATGAGCAGAGACAGCAGAAGCATGAATTTTAAAACAGGAAAAGGAGAGACCACTGTGAAGCAGGTCAGCTAGGTAATCCAGGATGAGAGGCAGGGAGAGCTGTGCTGTATCGGCTCCCATAGCCTGAATCCAAGTGCAGAACCTTTTCCATCTGCAGATGTTATACACAAGACTACAAACATCTAGAACTTGTTTACTGAGACTGGCAGCTTGATCAGTGGTCAGGGGATAAGCCAGGCTGCCAAATTGAGGGTCTGTAATTGGGGATGCATGAATTCTCCTTCCCTCTGTGTAACAGGAGGGATGGGATCGGAGGGAGATGCCATGGTGGCAGTGGGGACAGGCTGCGCAGCAGTGGGTACCAGTGCTGGTGAGGCCAGTCTGGAGCAATCAGAATTGTCCTTGGTTTTTCCTCCCTTATTTTGAGCAGTACGCTGGTAATGAGAGGTAGAGGGGGAAATGCATAGACCATGAGGTTGGCCCAGGGGAAGGACAGGGCATCCACTTTCCAGGTCCTTTGGTGAGGATACCTGGTGCAGAACCTGCTGAGCTGATGGTTGGAGTGAGAAGCAAAGAGGTCGGCCTTTGGGGTGCCCTATTTCTGAGTTAATAGGGTGAAGGTTCTTTGGTCTAGCTGCCACTCGTGTGGGTCCAGAAGATTTCTGCTTAAGTTGTCTGCCTGAGAGTTTAGTGAGCCTGGATTGAATTGTGCTAACAGGTGTATTTGCATAATTGAGGCTGTGTGCCAAAGGGTCATGGCGAGCCTTCATACAGGATAGGTGGGAGTCCCTCCCTGCTTGTTGATGTACCACATCACAGTGGTGTGTCTGTTTTGAGCAGGAGAGCTCCTGTGGAGAGAAGGGGGCTGAAAGCTGTCAGTGCATGCTGGACAGCTAACATCTCGTTTTGGCTGATGTGCAGATGTATTTGCTGTGGGCTCCATTGGCCTTGAGTGCACATGCCGTCCAGGTGTGCACCCCAGGCATAGTCTGTGCTTTGCACTCCCTGGTTTAGAAGTCTGATGTGTCTGTGGTGAGGGTCTGGCAGCAGGGGGGTGGTATGAAAGGTAGTCTCTTGTTGTGGGAGCATGCTGTTGCCCACCAAAAAAAATCTGTCCTTAGGCAAGGTATCATTGGTATAAGAGTTTCCAGGTCTTGAGATTGTTGACACCAAAGGCTTTTTAGGTCCCAATGAAGTTTCCTCATATGCAGTTCTGGCATATGGAATAAGTAGGACGCAAGATGCCATGAACCCAGAGCTTGAGGCTTTCCCCTTGCGGAAAACTGGGTTCTGGTGGCTAGTTGAGAGAAGTAGGCTGTCAGGTAAGTTTGCTTTTCTGGTGTAAGGAATGCCATCTGGGATGCTGTGTCCAGGCTTGCTCCCAGGAATGTAATCCTTTGAGTGGGCACTAGTTTGGATTTCTTTTCGTTGATAGTGTACCCCAGGGAGGGCAGTAGGGACTTTACAAATGCCAGGTGCTTGAGCTTTTCCTGACTGTCTGCCTGAATCAGGCAGTCGTCTAAGTATGGGTAAATTTGTATATTTCTTTGTCTGCAAAAAGCAATGGTGGGAGCCAGACATTTGGTGAAAACTCTGGGAGCAGTAGATAAGCCAAAGGGTAAGCACAAAGAACCGAAAGTGCAGAGATGCTGCCCTGAAACGTAGATATTTCCTGCATGATTTCCTAACTGGGATATGGAGGTAGGCCTCTTTTACGTCTACGGTGGCTAGCCAAGCATTCTTGGACAGCATAAGTAGTAATTGTTGGAGGGTGAGCATTCTGAATTTTGGTATCACTAGGAAGGTGTTTAGAATGGCTAGATTGAGGATGGTGCACCAGGTGCCCTCTTTTCTGGGTACCAGAAAAAGTCTGGAGTAGAAACCCTGGCCTATCTATTCTGCAGAAACGTGCTCTATTGCCCTCAGACAGCAGGAAAAGGACTTGCTTTTTCACCTCTGCCCACTGGTTTGGAGGAAGATCTGGGAACATTTTGGGGTTGGGAGAGTGTGGAAAGAAAAGCTGTAACCCTGGGACACTATGGTGAGGACCTGGTGGTCCTTGGTAATGGTGGCCCAGGGGCTTGCATGGAAGGAAAGTTTTCCACCCGGGGCAAGTGCAGGTGGGCAGAGGGAGGCTGTGGAAATGGAGAGTCATTGTGGGTTCTTAGCATGAGGGAGTGGCTTTGCACTCCCTGGTTTAGAAGTGGAGGAACTCCATCGCTTTGATCTCTGCATTCCCTGTGGCTGCTGTCTGGGGGGTCTGGGCTGAACTGACCTGGAGGGGGCAGGAAAGGACCAGTGTTTAGAGGGGCAATGCCTAATGAACCTGGGTGGCTGGACCTGTAGAAAATCCCTGTCTGCATAGATTTAGCTTTTTCTTCAATCTTTAAGACCTCCTCTGCCTTGGTACCAAATAAATTGTCTTTGTGCAAGAGTGCATCCAATAATTTAGATTTGACATGGTCTGGCAAGGGCTGTTCCTCAAGCAAAGCATGCCTTCTAAGGGCAGAAATGGTGACTGCTGCTCTGAAAGAAGCTTCTAGGGCATCAAAAACCACAGTGTAAGGTGTGCTTAGTTACGTGACTTGCAGAGAGCATTAACTCTTGTAACTCTATTTTCTACACAAGCAGGAAAGGATGACATTTTTTGCTTGAGGAGTTCCATGGTATGTTGCTGAAAGTTTAGCATATTGAACTGACAATTTAGTGCTCTGATAGCAAGAGTAGCTGGGGTGGAATACTTTTTTACCCTATCTGTCTAGTGCTCGGGAATCCCTATCCGAGGGGGTGGGATTCTTAGCAGAAGTTGCTTTAATTCCTTTAGGCCCTTCAGAAAGAACCTCAGGGTCAGCAGTAGGATTTTTGAAAAGAAATTTGCGTGAGTCAGGAACTCGGTAGTACCAGTCAGGTTTTCTGGGAGCAGGAGGGAGGGTGTCAGCAGTCAAACTATATTCCAAGAAAACATCATCCACAACATCCAGGACAGGAAGAATGGCCTGGGGGGGGGGGGTCTGTGCTGTGGAAGATCTAAGAATTCCTTAAGTCTCTTTTTAGACTGCGGGTAGTCCTGACATTCCCATTGGAAATGCACCCTTAAAGTATGCAGGGTTTTCCCCAAAGGGAAAATCATCGGGTGGAGAGGCTGAAGGAATGGACTCCTCTGCATCAGAATTCATCATAAGCAGAGAGGGGGGTTGCATGTCTTCATATTCAGATGCATCTGAGTCATCAGACTCCTGTTCAGACAAAACTACTGGGGACAGATTTCTTCTTTTGGAAGAGGTAGCTTGGCTTCCCCTGATCAGCATCATCAGGTCTTCTGCCATTTTAGGGATTTGAGACCGAGACAAGGAAGCAGGTGTCCGAGATTGGGTCATCATTTTCTTGGGCGTGGTTCATATCCTGGGCTTTAGAAACTCGGTAGTTTTTGAAAGAACGGTAGACCGGAAAGAAGTCATTGGTTTGTGTTGAGAATCAGTAGTGTGAAGTACTCCCTTGAAAGCTGGTGCCTGCTCAGCGGCTCTGGACACATCCAAGGTACAGACAACTGCAGGTCCCTTAGTCGAAGAAGAGTTTTGCGGCATACCGGACTCTAAAAGGGTCTCTGTAGCCTGCATATCCACAGAAGCAGGCATCAGGGGCTGCGAAAGCGCCTCACTGAGGACCGGAGAACTGACGACTAGCTTAACAGAAGTGTCGTCAGCAGGTTTGGATCTGTGCTGTCAGTCTCTGTCTTTATCCTTATGTTTTCTTTTTCAGAAGATCGGCTGTCGGATGGCTTACTGCAGCCATATCGAAATTCGAGGACTGAGAGGGAAAATATCTAGCTACAATAAGGGCCCAACGACCTATAGTTCTAGCATTGAACAAAGCACAAAAGCGGCAGCGAGGGACGTCGTGGTCTGAGCCTAAGCAAGTGACACAGGCAAGACAACTGTTAACTTTCTGACAGAGCAAGAAAAAAGGATCTCCAGCGGGGTACTTAGCTTTAGAAGACTTCAGCTTCAATGCAGATGAAACGCAGGTAGCAGCTGACCGGCAACCGAGCAAACTGCTTCTGCTTCGGGCTCCTCGGCAAGAAAGACTGGTGTAATTGGCATCAGCTGCCTTACTTTATACTACTGACGACCCTGACATCAGTCCTGAAGCGACAGCAACCGACGCAGAAATACTAAGCCTCTGGTATTTGAGCCGGCCGAGGGCTACCCTGGCAGGGATAACCCAAATGTGATGATTGCAACTGTGAAACAGGAAGATCATCATGCACACACAAACACTAATAATCCCAAACCATTCTGGGCCTCAGATCAATAAACTTAAATCCAGGACAAGCTGTGCAGATAAAATAAACATGATACCACAGCCAAACAATTAAATACCCACTTTCGACAGACAGTACAGTCATAAACCAACTAGGCAACTACTCAAGTTATTGAGATCTCTAACTCAATTAAATAACCCCTCTTGACATTACTACACGTCCCACAAATACTATCAAAATAAACATCAAAAAAGTAAAGCCTATAACAACTGCCTCTGACAATCTAACTCTTGAATATCTTAAAAGAGCAGCCAAGACTATTACATGCCCAGTCTCAAAATCAAGTCCTCTCACTATGGGGAAAAATCACTATTCCACTGAACAAGGCAGGAATCAATACAGATCTTTCAAACTATAGGCCAACGGACATTTTATATTCCCTATAAGTATGTTACAAAAATGTATACATAACCCAACTTTTCAACTACCTAACAGATAACCAGCTTCTGTCTTCAACCCAACACAGTTTCAGTCCTCATCACAGTACTACTGTTTTTCTGAATTTTAATTCTGTCAACACCTACAGAACAGCAGGAAGCTATGTCTCCATCTTCCTAGACATATCAAAAGCTTTTGATAATGTCTTTCATCAGAAACTCTTACATGAAATTTCATATTTACAGCTTAACAACTGTTCACAGCAGTGGTTCCCTAGCTACCTCTCAAATCGCAAAAGGAGCACAGTAAACTCTCAGTTAACTGGCACCCATGGGGATTGGTAAATGCCGGATAACTGTAGTTTCTGGTTGCTCGAGAGTTACTATTAAAAATAGGCCTGACTAATACTGTACCCTATACTAGTTTGGTAGTTTTAGGTTAGGGAGAGAATTTATTCCTATCTATCTTTTTTTTTTTTAAAAACTTAAAGTATGTTTGAGGGGGCAACACCTGAAAATTGTACTGTATTTCTTCGATTTTTTTTTTTCTGGTTGCTTGACAGTTCTGGTCGCTTGAGTTCCGGTTAACAGTTTACTGTAAAAATGGAAAAATGATTTCTCCATGTTCTTGCCAGTGACTACTGTTGTACCACAATGATCTACACTAGGTGTCATACTTTAACATATTCATCAATCTTCTCTTCTGTAAAAAAAACACTACCATATTTCAGTACACTGATAACTCAATCTTAATCTGCTCTGCCAAAGCTCTCTTTAAACTCCAAGACTTCAGAAAACAATGCTTATCGATTAAAATATGGCTAGGTAACAACTACTTTATACCCTAAAAAACTAAATTACTGCTCTTAACTCTACAGCACAAAAACACTAATCACTATGCTAGCACCATAACTGAACAAGTAAACCACACACAATTACTATGATAACCAGTTAAAGTTTGATCATGTATCACACTTGGTAAAAAACTAATGAAAAACTATATGCATTATACAGTGCAAAAACCTACCTCACTGGCATAGGCAAAAGATGAATATAGCCTTTACTGTCTTAACTGCCATCGCTCCTCTGTGCTGCCCAAATCTTCAAGTCTCACAGTTGTCTAAACTTGAGCAGTGTTATAAAACCGGCAAATATGCAGTAAACTATAACAATAGAAAACACCACTGTGTAGCACTCAGAAAAATTAAACTGGTTAGAATTACCACATTACATAGAGCTTTCTCAGCTGGCTACAACAGAGAACTCTACAAGCTGGAAAAATGTCCAGCCCTTAACAACTTAATACTACTTCCCCAATAGAATTTTACACTCTACAAAAAAAATCACTGATCACTGTAACTAAATAATCTAATACTGCAGGTGACACTCTAGATTCAAATAATGTAGCTAAACTATGGAACCATACATCACTACCAGTAAAATCTATTCAGAAAGTAAATTAAAACACCACCACCTATCAAATCAATGGACCTGCTCCTCTATATCTCAAGATAAAAGCTACTGTAACTTTCATCTTGCCAGATTAAACCATTTCTCTTCGCTCAGAATCCCATGACCCACAACCAGTCTTTAATACCTTAACAGCTTTAGTAGCAACTCCAAGCCATATACAGTTTTTTTTTTTTTTTTTTAACACTGCTCTCCACCTCACCATTACATTTATAATACAAACCTTACGACAGCCAAACAGTCATCCCTGATCCTGCTTAGTATCCCACCTGATATTAAAACGTTGTCCTATCAAGTTCCTTCCCTCATTTCCATTTCTTTAAATTACTGCACAAGAACCACAAGATTTATCTCTGCATAACGTTCAGTAACTACTAATTGCATATGCATATTTTATACTCTGCCTTTATTTCATATGAATGTAATTAATTAGCAAATGTATGTGTAATTCTCAGCATGTATTGCTTAATTTCTACTCATGTAATTCCTGAATGTCTGTTAAAAATACCTGAAAATATGCTGGAGCTTTTCTCCCCAGACCTCCAATGAAAATGGTTTTCTGACTAAACCCAGTAAACAAAAGCAAAAATAAAAATTAAATCTGAAGACTAGGTCCTGCTTAAGGGCTCACTACTTAAAACTACTTTACATAAAATATGACAAAAAAAATCAAAAACGTTTGATTACATTATGGGTCTCAAAAATCTGAGCTGAGAAAAGACTTCATAACCAACAATTTTCACTCATACAAAGACATCTACCAAGTTGGTATTAACACTGGTTGTGTGTGTTTAAACAGCTTTGTCTTCATAAAAATGAAAAACAAATCTCTTTCCTGGACTGCACATAAAGTCAGTTTACTATAATAAAGTTTTCAGAAATTGTTACAAAAATCACTGGAAAAATTCTTCTAGTGACTTGAAAAGCATTGAAACTACCATCATTTCTTAAAATTAAGCTAAATAACCACTATGGAAACAAATGTTAAATGAGGACTTAAGCAACATGAAAAAGAAGTTATGTACTTACCATAACGTTAGATGTTTGCAGTCCATCTCATCCTTCATTCTTACACTTGGGATTGGAGCCAAATCACGGTTCCGACTCGGCCATTCTCTGGCTCAAAAACTTCTGGTTGGCTCGTTCCTAGGAGGTATCCCATAATGCACCGCTAATGTATCCCAGATCTTGCTTGCTGCATGGAGAAAAAATACAGAAACAAAGAACAAACCACGTAGAAAGGACTCAACATAACTATAAGGCAAGTAGTCACTCTACCCCCAGGTCCTCAAGGAGGGGGGGCAGGAGGGAGGGTTTGTAAGCATGAAGGGCGAGATGGTCTACAAACATCGAATGTTACGGTAAGTACATAACTTCCTTATGTTCTGTGGTCCTATCTCGCCTTCATTCTTACACTTGGGACAGCATCCCCTCCCCAGCACCTTTATCTTGGGTGGCTCACTGGAAAATGTTCCGGATTACTGTGGAACCAAAGGAAGACTTGTTCCTGGAAGCCATGTCCAATTTGTAGTGAGTAATGAATGTATGAGGTGAAGCCCATGTTGCTGCTGCACAGATGTTATCTATTGGAATTTCTGCTTGAAAGGCTACCGAGGTAGAGACACATCTGGTACAGTGAGCTTTCACCTTGAAGGGAAGATCTTTGCCACTGGATGTATAGACAAAGGAAATGCAGCTGGAAATCCAGTGAGACAATGTGGTTTTAGAAACTGGAAGGCCCTTCCTTGCATCTGAAAAGGAAATAAACAGTTGATCGGACCTTCTGAAATTCTTAGATCTGTCAAGATAAAAACGCAGTTGTCTATGCATGACAAGTTGGTGAAATCTGTACTCTGCCTTGTTAGAAAAATTAGGGAAGAAAACAGATAATTCAACGGACTTATTAATATTGGCCTGAGAAGAAACCTTAGGAAAACAAGGAGGGTTTGTCCGTAAGGAGACCCTATCTCTGTAAAACACCAAATAAGGGGGCTTAATGGGAAGGGCTTGCAGTTCAGAGACCCTCCTTGCAGATGTAAATAACCACTAAAAATATAGTTTTCTGTGATAAGAACTTAAGGTCACAAGTTGCTGAAGGTTAGAAAGGGCTAGAAGTAAGTCTATGGAGTAGAAAATTCAAATCCTAGGGTGCCACCGGATCCATGACTGGAGGTCTTAATAAGGTGGCCCCTTTAAGGAAAACTCTACACAGTCTATGCGCCATAATGTTAGGGTTATTAGCCAAGTGAAAGGTAGAAATAGCTGCCAGTTGAACTTTAATAGTGGCAGCTGCTGATACTTGATGGAACAACTGAGTAAGGAACTCTAAAGAGAGAGAAATGGGAGCTATGTAAGGATTGAGGTTTCTCTCACGGGCCCAAAAGGAGAACCTTTTCCATTTACTGGTATAAGTCTTTCTGGTAGAAGGTTTGTGAGAAGAGGTCAAAATATGTATAACCTCAGGAAAAAAATCATGAAGCCAGACTAGGGATGGAATTGGAGCAGCCAAGCTGTCAAACTGAGGGTGTGGAAAGAGGGATGGAACACTCCTGACATGTGCGTCAGCAAATCTGGCACTGGGTCCAGAGTCCACGGTTCGTCCATTAGATGAGGTCTGAGGAAGGGGAACCAAATCTGTCGAGGCCAGTAAGGAGTAATTAGGATTATTTTGCTTCCCAAGGATATTGCTTTCTGAATTACCTTCGATTTCAGGGGGAATTGTGGGAATGCACAGAGAAGTCCCGAGGGCCAATCGTGAACAAGTGCATCTCTGGGTGCCTCCCCTTCCAGGGGAATTAGGTTGAAGTAGTTGCTGCATTTGGCATTTAGGAGGGTGGCAAATAGATCGCAGCAAGGTTGATCCCATTTGCGAAAAATCTGTTACGCAATGTATGTGTTCAGAGACCACTCCTGAGGCATCAGAATAGCCCTGCTGAGCCTGTCGGCTATCGCGTTGGATTTCCCCGGAATGTACGTTGCGACCAGAAAACATTGGGAAGACACTGCCCACTCCCACACTCGAAGGGCCTCTCTGCAAAGGGGATAAGATTTGGTCCCTCCTTGTTTATGTACCACACCACCGACATATTGTCCAAGTGAATTACTATCGTCCCTAGATGGAGAAAGGTGTGAAGTGCTTGCAACGCCAGAAGCACTGCTCTCATCTCCACGATGGTGATATGCAAATGAGCCACGTGCCTTGGAATGTTCTCCCTAGATAATGCCGCCCCCCACCCTATCTGGGAGGCATCCATGGCCACGGTGGCAACAGTGGGGGGACGGAACAAATGGTCTGCCTGTGGTTAGATGGCTGGACTGGGTTCGCCAGCGAAGATCCTGTTTGCACAATTCTGTTATCAGGATGGGGTGAGAAAGAGGTAGATGCTGCAGTGACCACTGGGCAAAAACCCTCATGTGCAGTCTGGTTAATGGGACTAAAGTTATTGTAGAGGCCATAGTCTCTAACAGCTTGAGCATCATCTGTGCTTTCGCTTTCCTTAGAGGAAGTAAGCTCAAAATTTGTTCCCTGAGGTTCTGAATTCTCTCTACAGGAAGGTAAGCCCTCATTGAGATGGTATTTATTTTGGCGCCAATAAAATTCACATGCTGAAAGGGGGATAATGCAGATTTTTGCCAGTTTATTGTAATCCCTACCTGCAAGCAAGTTGAAATGGTAGCACTCCTGGCCTACAACAGTAGATGGTGGCAGTCAGGAGCCAGTCATCCAGGTATGGAAACACTTGGAATCCCAGCCGTCTCAAGTGAGCAGTTACCACTGCCATGCATTTGGTGAACACCCTGGGGGCTGTGGTGAAACCAAAGGGCAAGGCATGAAACTGATAATGACTGGCCCCCAGCTGGAAGAGCAAGTGACTCCTTGATGCGCTGTCCATTTTGATATGGTAGTACACATCTTGGAGATCTATGGAGCACATCCAAACATCTTTCCCTAACAAAGGGAGTATCGACTGTAAGGTGACCATTCGGAACTTTGACTTCTGTACAGATTCGTTCAATTTGCCGAGATCCAAGATGGGTCTCAAGTCCCCTGTTCTTTTTGGCATCAAAAAGAATCTGGAGTAAGTCCCTAATCCTACTTGGTCTGCGGGGACGGGTTGGATGACTCTCTTTACGAGCAACTTTCGGATTTCTAGAGTTGCTGAATCCCTGTGATTGGGTGGAACCATCTGGGATTCGTATGATCCTAAGAGGGGGGGGGGGGGGGAAGGGAATATGGTAACCTCTGGTAATTATCCTTTATACCCACTTGTCTTGAGTGATATCATGCCATGCTTCTGGGTATAATGATATACGACCCCCGAATGGCTACAGAGACGCACAGTCGGGTCTCCTTTCAGGAGTGCTGATAGGGACAACCACGAAAGGAATCATGGTCTCCCTGGTTCTGCGGGCCTCCCCTGACTCTAGGGCAGCATCTACCGTTATTTCCTCCTCCTCCTCTGCCTCTGGAGAAGGAACTACCTTGTGTGTCCTGGAAAAACCTCTGACTTCTTGAACCACATTTTACCACCCTTTTGCCCTTTGGGATAGGGTCTAGAAGGAATGGAAAAACGAACTCCCATGGCAGACAGGGTTTTCCCTTCCTGTTCACATCTGGTGAGTGTGTCCTTTACCTTGGTTCCAAACATTGAGGATCCATCAAAAGGGGCGTTGATAAATGTAGACTTAAAGGCCTCTGCAAAGTTACACAAGCGCATCCAGGAGTGTCTAACAAAAACTCCTGAACCGCTGCCCTACTCGCTCCATCAGCTGCATAAGATATCAGCCTCATGGAGGAGTTTACAATAGAATTTAAGGTAGACATCTGTGCGTTAACGTTCTCAGATACAGCTTCAGATACGTTACCTTACAGAGTCTCTCCCAGTTCTTTTAGGAGCCCTCTCTGGAGCCTTGTGAAATCAGACAGGTAGTTCAGCGATCTAAGTGTGAATGCCGCTGAAGAAAAGATACGCTTCCTGTACCTATCCATCATTCCAGACTCCTTGTTTAGTGGATGGACAGTGGGATACAACAAGGCCAATGGAAGGACGGCCAATCGAAGTACAGAGTAAACAATGCAGCAAATTGTCTAAGACAGACACAGAATGTGATAAAACACTAAACTAGAGGATACAATGTCTGCAAATACCTAGAAAAACGTTTCACTTAGCCACGGCCAAGAAGAAGCACGTCAGAGCTCGAGCAGCAAACGAAATCTGGGATACGTTAGCGGTGTATTATGGGATACCTCCTAGCCACGAGCCAACCAGAAGTTTTTGAACTAGAGAATGGCCGAGTCAGAGCCGATCCCAAGTGTAAGTATCAAGGCAAGATAGGACTACAGAACATTACAAGACATCCTGGCCAGATCTATGAGAGAAAGATTGTGCAACTCTCAACTGGGATGCATGTGCCGACAATATGGCAGACAGACACCATGATACGCACATGCAGAATGGAAGCATCAGAACAAAATTATCTTTCCCGAAGAGAGGTTTAAGGGAGGAGCTCACAAAGCTACAGCAACTTTAGAGTCCCCTTCCATGATCAGTAATTCCATTCCTTTCTCAGTAACAGGTACTTTCCTACAGTTGAACTTAAAATATTACAATAAATCAATCCATAAAGAAGTCTGTTAAACATGCCATGTTTAAATATTCAAAGGCAATGATGGCACAACTTCCTCTAGTAAAACTGATTCTCCAATGTTTTAAGTTCAGCTTCACTTTTTCTCTTTTGAAAAGCAGAGAATTCAAGAAAGCTCCAGCATCAAATCTTACTCCATTCAAGCATGTGCCCACAAGTGGAAATCATTAATCAATGGCCGTAAAGAAAATGTGCATGTGCACGTGTGTGTATATATGCTGGTATCGCACTTAGTGGTTCAAGATAACTATCTGCACATTTTTTAATATAGCATCCTAATCAGTACGGATAACCTTCTATTACTCTGCACCTAATAACTCAGCAACCACTTCATAAGGACTAGGTGCCCTGACTATCTTAAATGACATGTTGTATACCCAGATAAAAGGGCCACTGTCAATGCCAAAGCCAGTACCCACCCACAAACCTCAACTGTAATAAGATTTCAAAGTAGACATACTGCAGCATAAATCTGAAATTAAATCATGCTCTTATACTTGCTGCATGATATTTCTTACTAAAGATGTATGCAAGTCACAGATCACACCATAGCAGCATTCAAGTAGAAAAGTGCAAAAAGGTAAAAACACTGCCACTTACAATGGACTCTCTTTTGTCTAGCTACAAATCCAAGTAAATTACAATCCTGATGCCCACCCTTGCGATCCAGAGGGATGAAGCCATGACCGATCTTGGTAAAACCTCTTAACCCACGTGCAGGTCAAGTTTCAGTTAACTGTAGAGAGCACAAAAGAACAGTGCAGAGGTAACTTCTTTAATGGGTAACATGTCAATGCAGCAATACTAATATTCATGTAGTTGTGTGGAATAAAGAAGCTACAGTTCTGGTTGAGTAAACAGTTGCGATTTAATCAATTACAATAGTCCTTGAAGCACATAGCAAAGAACTCGCTTTGCCTGCATTAAAATACAATGCTATTTTAACATAACACCAACAGTCTCCTTTTAAAAGCACTTTACTCATGTCTAGTTTTAATACAAAACGCACATGGTCAGGATAAATTATGTAAAGCATTACACATTATCAATTTTTTGAGCAAGTGTAGTCAACTAAACCATATATCTGACACTAGTCACACATGTAGGGTGATATGCTTTCAGTTAAAAAAAAATTCTAAACATCTACAGGTTGAGAAACTACCTAGAAAACATGACTAGCTGAAAAGCAAAATAGCAAAATATCAAATTCATCTACAGAAGAAGTATACTAGAATTTAAGTTGATAAAAAAAATGTTTTACCACCTTTCTACAAGTCCAGAAGTTTTCAATAAAACATGAGGTAGGGGAGCCAAGCATAACACAAGTGTTACATTTAACATTAAAAATCAGCAAAAGAACTTCATGAATGTGTAAATCTAGAACACGTTAAAGTACTTGAGGCATATATCCTCAGCTGCTATATCAGTTGTCCAACTCTTTCTGTGTTTAATACAAAGTCTATGCTCTATGGCATGAAGGACTACAGGAGTTCTCAGGAAAAATGGTGACAAATTAGGCTCTTGCAACATACAGGAAAAGAAAGCCTCCACAGCATTCAAAAGGACACTTTGCCAATGGTCTGCTCTATACTTCAGAATGTTACAATGAAAAATGTGGAGGCAAATCAGGTAAACAATCATGGAGATAAGGTGGGGGAATTGATTTTTTTTTTTATTTATTATTATTAATTTTTTTTTTCTATCTGCGGTGGTGGTGCTGAGATAGCGTTGCCGCCTCACCGTAAGATGTTGTCCTGTTCGATTCTCTGCTAGAGCGTCTTCTGTGAGGAGACATGTGTGAATGGGTGTACCTTCGTTGAAGGTTGTGCATCAGGGCTGGCAACTCGGCACGTAAAAATCCACTGCCAATCATTAGCGGACCGGAGTTCCACTGTGGCGACCCCTAACCGGGAAAAGCCGAAAGACACAACAACAACAAGCTAGTATACCATTTAACTTTGGACTGTTGCACATACATATTCAAGGAATTTAATGATCTTGTTTGTGTACATTTAACAATCACAATAAAGCAAGCAAAACTTTTGAAAGCTTTGAGCATGCATGTGGCTTTGGGCGACAATGTGGGCTAGAGGTATGGAAGGGGAAGCATTTCTTATAGTAGGGACAACTTTAGGCTCCACTATGCAGATAATTGTTGTGGTTACAGGGATGAATGAGTTAAGCCGGCTGTACTAATCTAGAGCATAACGTAGCTGAAAGTGAAAGTGCCTCTACAAAAGACAGCTTCCGAAATGACAAGTTATGATGATAGTAGTGGGATACGACACAGTTTTACCCCTACCAAGGATAACACCCACTAACAAAATACAACTTCTGGCATTAAAGGAATTGAAAAAGAAAAAAAAATTAGAGCATCTGACAACTCGGTAAACATTAAAGATAAGTTTTAAAACCGTAAAATGTGAATACAACCTTTGAAAAAAAAAAAACTCAGACTAAACCTGTTACAAATAACACAAATAGATTTAAGGTTATATAAACACCAAGATACTCCATGGGAATAAAGTCTTGTAAGAGTACCTATTCCAGTTGGAAGAAAGGTGGACATTAATGTTTCATGCCACCATTTGTATCCTGGTCACTACCAGAAGGCAGAGTATCGAACAGGTGGGGCCTGTGCATAAGCAACATGGATGCAGCTATCCAAGTCTGTGACAGGCTGCACAAATGAGCATGTTGGTAGATGACAGAGGGCTATAGACACAGTCCACACTGACAGATTTTCACCTCACCACCTAAATGGGGGATTATGGTTTTAAACACAAGAAAAGCAGCCCTCCTTGCCAGCATCCCATCAAATAATAAAGGCCCATCTCACCATTCAGAATCTGTGGGAAGAATCTTTGCCCCAATGGAATGAATGGGCTGGAAATTGAGAGGAGGTGGCTCAATTGCTAATAAGCATAAGAAAAAAGCACCTTGGCAGCCTTTCAAGCAGAAATTCCAATAGATAACATCTGTGCAGCAGCAACATGGGCTTCACCTCATACATTCATTACTCACTACAAATTGGACATGGCTTCCAGGAACAGGTCTTCCTTTGGTTACACAGTAATCCGGAACATTTTCCAGTGAGCCACCCAAGATAAAGGTGCTGGGGAGGGGATGCTATCCCATATGTAAGAATGAAGGCGAGATAGGACTACAGAACATAAAGAAGTTATGTACTTACCATAACATTCGATGTTTGTAGTCCATCTCGCCCTTCATGCTTACAAACCCTCCCTCCTTGAGGACCTGGGGGTAGAGTGACTACTTGCCTTATAGTTATGTCGAGTCCTTTTCTACATGGTTTGTTCTTTGTTTCTGTATTTTTTCTCCTTGCAGCAAACAAGATCTGGGATACATTAGCAGTGCATTATGTGATACCTCCCTCCTTGTAACGAGCCAACCAGAAGTTTTTGAGCTAGTGAATGGCCGAGTCGGAGCCGTGGTTTGGCTCCGATCCCAAGTGTAAGAATGAAGGGCGAGATGGACTGCAAACATCGAACGTTATGGTAAGTACATAACTTCTTTTTCATGTTGCTTAAGTCCTCATTTAACATTTATTTCCATAGTGGTTATTTAGCTTAATTTTTAGAAATGATGGTAGTTTCAATGCTTTTCAAGTCACTAGAAGAATTTTTCCAGTGATTTTTATAACAATTTCTGAAAACTTTATTATAGTAAGCTGACTGTGCAGTCCGGGAAAGACATTTGTTTTTCATTTTTATGAAGACAAAGCTGTTTAAACACACACAACCAGTGTTAATACCAACTTGGTAGATGTCTTTGTATGAGTGAAAATTGTTGGTTATGAAGTCTTTTCTCAGCTCAGATTTTTGAGACCCATAATGTAATCAAACGTTTTTGATTTTTTTTTTGTCAAATTTTATGTAAAGTAGTTTTAAGTAGTGAGCCCTTAAGCCGGATCCAGTCTTCAGATTTGATTTTTATTTTGTTTTTGCTTTTGTTTACTGGGTTTAGTCAGAAAACCATTTTCATTGGAGGTCTGGAGAGAAAAGCTCCAGCATATTTTCAGGTATTTTTAACAGACATTCAGGAATTACAAGTAATACATGCTGAGAATTACACATACATTTGCTAATTAATTACATTCATATGAAATAAAGGCAGAGTATAAAATATGCATATGCAATTAGTAGTTACTGAACGTTATGCAGAGATAAATCTTGCGGTTCTTGTGCAGTAATTTAAAGAAATGGAAATGAGGGAAGGAACTTGATAGGACAACATTTTAATATTATCAGGTGGGATACTAAGCAGGATCAGGGATGACTCTGTTTGGCTGTCGTACATTTTGTATTATAAATCCAAGAATAAATAGCTGCTGTAATAATCTCCAACAGAAAAAGACGTAAACCAAAAACTGGAGACGGCAGAACTTTTAGTTATGTACTCACCATAACTTCAGATGTTTGGGATCCATCTCACCTACATTCTGACTGACTCGGCACGCTTATGCCAAAGAGCGAAGTCTCTTATTGGCTGAGCTTACTATATCCCAGGATGCACCACTACCAGTCCCCCAGATCTAGTTTGTCCGCATACATGCACACATGCAAGCACTGCTTATATAACATCGTCAGAAGAAACAAGATAAAACAGTAGAACTCAAAACCGTTCAATCTCTTCTGATCTCCAAGGCCGGGGGAAGGAGGGATGGATCCCAAACATCTGAAGTTATGGTGAGTACATAACTAAAAGATGTTATGTGATCCTATCTCGCCTACATTCTGACTGATGGGACAGCCCTAGCACCTGAATCCTGGGTGGCTCACTGGAAAACACTCCTGAGTACCGTGGAACCAAATGATGCTCGCCTTTAGATGCCACATCCAATTTATAGTGGAAATGAAAGCGGATTGGACCAAGTAGCGTAGAGCACAAATCTCAGAATAGCGTAGCTTGGAATGAAAAGCTATAGAAGTCGCCATAGCTCTGGTAGAGTGAGCTTTGATAGATGTTGTAAGTTGCTTATTCAAGAGGAATAAGCCTGAGTTATACAATCTCTAATCCATTTGGAGATAGTAGCTTTTGTGATGGTTTTACCCAATTTATTGTCTGAGAAGGACACAAACAACTGGTCTGATTTACGAATTTGCTGAGTCCTGTCTAGATAGAAGCTAATTGCCTGTGAACATCCAATTTATGGAAAGTGTATTCTGCTTCATTGGAGAATTTTGGAAAGAAAACTGGTAGCTCTAGAGATTGTTGGAGACAGAGATTAGAACAGACCTTTGGGACAAAAGATGGATTAGGCCTAAGTGATACTCTATCCTTGTGAAAAATCAAGTACGGTGGTTTGATAGATAGGGCTTGAAGCTCTGAAACTCTTCTTGCAGAGGTAATTGCAACCAAGAAGGCAGTTTTCCAAGACAGATATTTTAACTCACATGTAGCAGCCAGTTCGAAAGGGGAAGATGTTAATGCAACGGCACCAAATCAAGATCCCACGGAGGCGCAGGATGAAAAACTGGGGGTCTTAACAGCCCCGCACCTTTAATGAAAGTTTTGCATAATCTGCTGCTCATCAACGGAGGATCCATGGATTCGTGAAATTTAGAGATAGCCGCTAGTTGGACTTTAATAGTAGAGACAGAAGATCCTTGATTAAACAGGGATGTTAAAAATTTCAAAACCTTTGGGATTGGAGGAGTGATAGAGTCTAAGCCCCTGAGTTGAGCCCAGATAGCAAACCTCTTCCACTTACTGAGGTACAATTTCTTAGTGGTGGGTTTGTGGGCCGAAGATAAAATGTGAATAACTTCCGGGTCTAAGGTGTGATTTCTGACTAAAGTCGGAAGTGGAGGAGCCAAGCTGTCAACTTCAAAGTGTGAAGGGACTGGTGTTGTCGTCCCGACTGATGAATTAGCAGATCCGGAGTTAGATCTAAAGTCCATGTTTCTTCAGGTAGGGAAACCATACCTGACGAGGCCAGTGGAGCAATTAGTATCATTGTGGACCCCAATTGAGAAGCTTTCTGAATGACTTTGGGAGAAGTGGAATCGGGGAAAACATAAAGTAGCCCTGTTGGCCAAGGTTGTGCTAGAGCATCCATAGCTGCTTCCCCCTGATGTGGAGTCAAGGAGAAGAACCTTTTGCACTTTGTATTTTGTGGGGTTGCAAACAGGACGCAACACGGCGGCCCCCATCTTCTGAAAACCTGAGCTGCTACTGATTCGTTCAGGGACCACTCGTGAGGAGAGAGAATTGTCCTGCTTAATCTGTCTGCCAATATATTTGATT
The DNA here is from genome assembly GCF_019279795.1 of Protopterus annectens. Taxonomy (NCBI): domain Eukaryota; kingdom Metazoa; phylum Chordata; order Ceratodontiformes; family Protopteridae; genus Protopterus; species Protopterus annectens. The sequence goes on from NC_056742.1 coordinate 290,944,510, forward strand.
TGAATGTGGGTCGCTACCAAGAAATGGCTGGTAGCTACAGCCCATTCCCACACCCTCATGGCCTCTCTGCAAGGGGTAAGATCTGGTCCCTCCTTGTTTGTTTAGATACCAGACCACCGACATGTTGTCTGTGTGGATGGCGATAATGCCCTGAGGGAGAAACTTGTGTAAGGCCTGTAGGGACAGAAGTACAGCCCTCATCTCCAATACATTGATGTGGAGAAAAGTTCTCGTCTGGAAGCCAGGAACCCTGAACTAACCTGCCCAGACAATGCCCCCACCCTGTCTGGGAGGCATCCGTCAGGGTGACCACTGGAGGGAATAACAAAAGGACTTCCCTGATTTAGATTGGATGTCTGAAGCCACCAGCGAAGGTCCCGCTTGCACGTTTCTGTAATCATAATGGGTGATTGAGGGAAGATCCTGAAAGGACCATTGAGTCGATAATAGCCACTGAAGAATCCTCATGTGCAATCTTGCCAGAGGAACTAGAAGAACCGTGGCAGACATCGAACCTAAAAGTTGCAGGACCATCCTGGCTGGGGCCTTGGATCTTGAAAGCAGGGCTTGAACTTGGCCTTGTAAAGTTTGGATCCTTTCGGTAGGAAGAAAACGCATCAATTTTGAGTCTATCTCTGCTCCTATGAACCTTATGCGCTGAGAGGGCAGCAAGACAGACTTTGACCAATTGAATGTAATTCCCAGGGTAGCACCCAGGAAAAGGTGGCTTTGAGGTTGTCCATTAGTAGATGACTGTTAGTGGCAGTCAGGAGCCAGTCGTCCAGATAGGGAAACACTTGGAATCCAAGACTCCTCAGGTGAGCAGTTACTACTGCCAAACATTTGGTGAACACCCTGGGGCTGTGGTGAGACCAAAGGGCAGAGCACAAAATTGGAAATGACTGTCTCCCAGGCTGAAGCGCAGATACTTCCTGGGCTCGGTATGTGATAATAGGCGTCCTTGAGATCTATGGAGCACATCCAAACATCCTTCTCCAATAATGGGAGAATGGATTGTAACACCATTCGAAATTTTGGATCGTGGACGGATTGGTTTAGTCTGCTGAGATCCAATATTGGTCTCAGGTCCCCTGTCTTTTGGCACTAAAAGAACCTTGAGTAATTTCGATCCGATCTGGTCTGTGGGGACGGTTGGATGACTCCTTTTCTAGCAGCTTTACTCCTCAGCTGCTGCAATTCCCTTTGACTGGGTGGTGGGTCCGGGATTTTTGGATGGTGGGGTGTGTGTGTGAAGGGATGTAACCTCCGGCACCCATCTGTCCTGAGTGATTGACTCCCAGGCTTTTAGGTGCTTGGCAACGGCACCCGACTGGCTCGAGCAGCACAGCCGGGCAATCCCTCATGAAGTGTGGGAGGCTGAAGAGCCACGAAAGGACTCGCGGTCTCCAGAATTGGGGGGGCCGCCCGCCTCTGGAGCGCGCCCCAGAAAAATTCCCGTCCTCTGCCTCTGGAAGGGAATCTTCCTGCTGTTGATGGAAAAACTACGTGATTTGGAACCACATCTTCCCTCCTCCTTTCCTTGGGATAAGGCCGAAAGGGAGTGGAATAACGGCACTCACGGCAGATAAAGTTTTTCCTTCTTGCTCACAGCGGTAAGAGTGTCTTTAACCTTAGGTCCAAACAAAGAGGACCCATCAAAGGAGCCGGCATAAGGAAGACTTGAAGGCCTCAAAATGCAACGGAGCCAGGCTTGTCTCAGAGAGCCACGCCTGTGTGCCTGCCGCTCTACCACCCCTTCGCCGCAGATATGAAATGAGCCTCATGGACGAGTTAGAAATTGAAGCAAGGATAGCCAACTGAGAGCAAACCGACTGGGCTAGCTGCTCAGGTAGGTTACCGAGAGGGAATCTGACAGCTCCTTGACCAGATCCCTCTGAAGCCTGGTAAAATGTGCCAAATAATTCAGGGACCTTAAAGTAAAGGCCGCTGAAGTCAGGGTCCATGCTCCTAGACTCCTTATTAGGAGGATGGACGGACGTTGAAGCCTCTGCCACGCCCTGTTGTGTAGCAGATGCCACCACCATGGCATCTACAGCCACGCCTTTAGTCAGGAACTCCTTCTGGGTGGGGCAGACAAAAATTTGTTAGGACGAGAAGGACTGGTTCCACGGTATCTGATGGTCCCGCCCTCCGACAAACTAAATCCAGGAGCACGCGTGAAGGCGGAGACACCCAGGAGGCGGAGGGCTGAGCCCCAAAGGCCTTGAGAAGCACTGACTCATCAGCAGAGGGGGTTTGGATATCCAGCCTCGTTGTTTGAGGATCTGTAAGATGTCTGCAAATGAGACATCATCCGAGGACGACTGGGACCCCTCCGCATCATCAAGATCAGTGTTGATGTAATAGACTGGGATTCCACGTGCTTCCTCTTGCACGATCTCTTCCTTGGGGCTCCTCTGAAGACAACTCAAGAACCCTCAGGAGGAGGCCCCCAGTGGGGTAACCTCAGGCCCAGGGGCTCCGCTGCCTAAGGACAGGGGAACTGCCAAAGACCCAGTCTCCACGCCCAGGAAGGTGCCGGTAAGCCGGAGAGATGGTCAAGAAGACTTGGCTAAGGCACTCCTCATAGCTCTGAAGCCGGACCCCAGAATCCTGGGAGTGTCCGGACAGCATAGGTCCCAAACATCACCCCAGGTCCAGCCGAAGAAGTCCGCACCCAAACTCGACCCGAAGGCCGGGTCGGGAGTAAGGGTCGGAGCCGACCCTAAGACCTCCACCGGCTCCAACAGCACCTGCTCAAGCGGTCGGAGGAGGAATGTCAATGACATGGGCGCTCCAAAGCCAACTGGGTCGGAGCTTCAAATTTTGAAAGACTGGGGACTGGAACAGTCTTTGGAGCACCCTGTCTATGTCCGAATCTGACATCCTCGATGACCTAGAGGATACTGAACGGGTTCGAGATGGCTCAAGCGGCCGGCCCCAAGGGGCCCTGGGCCCGGCTCGGGGCGACTCGATGATCGGCGGCAAGGAATACCCAAACTAGTTTCCATCGGCCAAGGAGGAAGTGTCTGAGCGGACAACCTTTCGGATCCGACTGGAGCAGGAGAAGGAGAGGATGCTAAAGCTTCTTCAAAGGAGGGTTTTATAAGACCTTTAATATGAGCTTATTTTTCCTCTCTGGAGGACCTCGAGAAAAAGCGTGACACATGCTGCAGGACTCCTGCAAATGTTTTGCACCCAAACAATAAACACAGAGAGAGTGGTCATCTGTGATAGACATTTTAAAGTTGCACTTGGTGCACTTTTTAACGCCTGAAGGCCTAGGTACCGGAGACATTCCGTGAATTAAAGCCCAAAACACAGTACAAACACTGTAATTAGAAAGAAATTCTTTCTTTGTCCTTCTTTACAAGAAAGAGAAACTATCAACAGTAAAAAGGATCCAGATCCCTAAACAAAACAGAAGTCACCTACAATCAAAAAGACCGGAAAGGCCTTTCCACACAAGAGGTACTTAGTCAACACTCACAACACAAGAATTTACCAATGAAATTTCACCAAACTCACTCTAAACACAAGAATAGCTGTTAAAACAGCTTTTGTTGAAGAAAAAGAAATTCCTGACAGAAAAACTAGTGAAAATAATCACTACTTAGCTCAGCCAGCTCGAGGACCCGTGCTCACTTGTTAGCGGGCAAGCGAGATCTGGGGACTGGTAGTGGTGCATCCTGGGATATAGTAAGCTCAGCCAATAAGAGAACCCATCAGTCACAATGTAGGCGAGATAGGATCACATAACATCAATAAGCTCCAAATAGCAGGCTATAATCACAGTTCGTCTCAATGAGATGTACCAGTCCCAAAGGTGAATAATCTTCTGCTTCCAAAAAGTATACTCCAGGTGAAAATGGAATAATGTACTTGATATTCCATTTTCGCCTGGAGTATACTTTTTGGAAGCGGAAGATTATTCACCTTTGGGACTGGTACATCTCATTGAGACGAACTGTGATTGTAGCCTGCTATTTGGAGCTTATTGTTCTGCCATCTCCAGTTTTTGGTTTTTGTATTATAAATGTAATGGTGAGGTGGAGAGCAGTGTTAAAAAAAAAAAAACTGTATATGGCTTGGAGTTGCTACTAAAGCTGTTAAGGTATTAAAGACTGGTTGTGGGTCATGGGATTCTGAGCGAAGAGAAATGGTTTAATCTGGCAAGATGAAAGTTACAGTAGCTTTTATCTTGAGATATAGAGGAGCAGGTCCATTGATTTGATAGGTGGTCGTGTTTTAAATTAATTTACTTTCTGAATAGATTTTACTGGTAGTGATGTGTGGTTCCATAGTTTAGCTACATTATTTGAATCTAGAGTGTCACCTGCAGTATTAGATGATTTAGTTATAGTGATCAGTGATTTTTTTGTAGAGTGTAAAATTCTATTGGGGAAGTAGTATTAAGTTGTTAAGGGCTGGACATTTTTCCAGCTTGTAGAGTTCTCTGTTGTAGCCAGCTGAGAAAGCTCTATGTAATGTGGTAGTTCTAACCAGTTTAATTTTTCTGAGTGCTACACAGTGGTGTTTTCTATTGTTATAGTTTACTGCATATTTGCCGGTTTTATAACACTGCTCAAGTTTAGACAGGTGTGAGACTTGACGATTTGGGCAGCACAGAGGAGTAATGGCAGTTAAGACAGTAAAGGCTATATACATCTTTTGCCTATGCCAGTGAGGTAGGTTTTTGCACTGTATAATACATATAGTTTTTCATTAGTTTTTTATCAAGTGTGACACATGATCAAACTTTAACTGGTTATCACAGTAATTGTGTGTGGTTTACTTGTTCAGTTATGGTGATAGCATAGTGAATAGTGTTTTTGTGCTCTGGAGTTAAGAGCAGTACTCCAAACGAAAATCAACAGGACACTGCTGTGTTGATAAAATGTAGATAAAATTTAATCCAACATAGACAGATAAAACACCAGGTAAGCGCTTTCGGGTTACACCCTTCATCAGACAAAGATACATTCTTCAAACAACATTTTTAAAAGATGAGACAACCAATAGCATCTAGTGAAAAACCCGCCTATTTTGGAGGGTGGGTTTAACTGGAATGACATCATTTAATCCTGGTATCCTGTGTGCCATAAACTTTTAGTTATGTACTCACCATAACTTCAGATGTTTGGGATCCATCTCGCCTACATTCTGACTGATGGGTTCGGAGCCGATCCCTCGGCTCCGACTAGGCACGCTTATGCCAAAGAGCGAAGTCTCTTATTGGCTGAGCTTACTATATCCCAGGATGCACCACTACCAGTCCCCCAGATCTAGTTTGTCCGCATACATGCACACATGCACGCCCTGCTTATATAACATCGTCAGATGAAACAAGATAAAACAGTAGAACTCAAAACCGTTCAATCTCTTCTGATCTCCAAGGCAGGGGAAGGAGGGTGGAAGATGTAGGTGAGATGGATCCCAAACATCTGAAGTTATGGTGAGTACATAACTAAAAGATGTTATGTGATCCTATCTACATTCTGACTGATGGGACAGCGCCCCTAGCACCTGAATCCTGGGTGGCTCACTGGAAAACACTCCTGAGTACCGTGGAACCAAATGATGCTCGTCCTTTAGATGCCACATCCAATTTGTAGTGGGAAATGAAAGTGTCTTGGGACGAAGTAGTGCACAAATTTCGATATAGCGACTTGGAATGAAAAGCTATAGAAGTAGCCATAGCTCTGGTAGAATGAGCTTTGATAGATGTTGTAAGTTGCTTATTCAAGAAGAATAAGCCTGAGTTATGCAATCTCTGATCCATTTGGAGATGGTAGCTTTTGTGATGGTTTGACCCAATTTATTATCTGAGAAGGACACAAACAACTGGTCTGACTTACGAAGTTGCTGAGTCCTGTCTAAATAGAAGCGTAATTGCCTGTGAACATCCAATTTATGGAGAGTGTATTCCTTCATTGGAGAATTTTGGAAGAAAACTGGTAGCTCTAGAGATTGTTGGAGACAGAAACTAGAACAGACCTTTGGGACAAAGGATGGATTAGGCCTAAGTGATACTCTATCCTTGTGGAAAATCAAATGCGGTGGCTTAATAGACAGGGCTTGAAGTTCTGAAACTCTTCTTGCAGAAGTAATTGCAACTAAGAAGGCAGTTTTCCAAGACAGATATTTCAACTCACATGTAGCAGCTTCGAAAAGGGGGAAGTTGTAATGCGCTTAAGCAAATCATCAAGATCCCTGGGAGCGCAGGATGAAAAATTGGGGTAACAGGCCCCGCACCTTTAATGAAAGTTTTGCATAGTCTGCTGCTCATCAATGGAGGATCCGTGATTCATGGAATTTAGAGATAGCAGCTAGTTGGACTTTAATAGTAGAGACAGAAGATCCTTGATTAAACAGGGATGTTAAATTTCAAAACCTCTGGGATAGGAGCAGTGATAGGGTCTAAGCCCTTGAGTTGAGCCCAGATAGCAAACCTCTTCCACTTACTGAGGTACAATTTGTTAGTGGTGGGTTTGTGGGCAGAAGATAAAATGTGAACAACGTGTGACTTAAAGTCAAGCTGTCAATTTCAAAGATCGGAGGGACTGATGCTGATGTCCCGACTGAGGTCCGAATTAGGTAAGGTCCACGGATCCATGCTTCTTCAGGTAAGGAAACCATACCTTATGGGGCAATCAGTACCAATTGAGAAGCTTTTGAATGACTTTGGAGAGAAGTGGAATCGGAGGAAAGGCATAAAGTAGCCCTGTTGGCCAAGGTTGTGCTAGAGCATCCATAGCTGGTACTCCTGATGTGGGATCAAGGAGAAGAACCTTCCCCATCTCCTGAAAACCTGAGCTGCTACTGTTTGGTTTAGAGACCACTGTGAGGAGAAAGAATTGTCCTGCTCAATTTGTCCGCCAAAATATTTGATCTTCCCGGAATGTGGGTCGCTACCAAGAAGAGGCTCTCATGGCTCTGCAAAGGGGTAGGATCTGGTCCCTCCTTGTTTGTTCAGATACCAGACCACCGACATGTTGTCTGTGTGGATGGCGATGATGCCCTGAGGAAGAAACTTGTAAGGCCTGTAGGGAAGAAGTACAGCCCTCATCTCCAACACATTGATGAAGCCAGGAGCCCTGAACTAGCCTGCCCAGACAATGCCCCCCCCACCCTATCTGGGAGGCATCTGTCGTCAGGGTAACCAGTGGAGAGGGAATAACAAAGGGGCTTCCTAGAATCAGATTGGATGTCTGAAGCCACCAGCGAAGGTCCCGTTTGCATGTTTCCGTAATCATGATGTGATGATTGAGGGGAAGATCCTGAAAGGACCATTGAGTTGACAATAGCCACTGAAGAATCCTCATGTGCAATCTTGCCAGAGGAACTAAAAGAACCGTGGCAGACATTGAGCCTAAAACTTGTAGAACCATCCTGGCTGGGGTTTGGATCTCGAGATCAGAGCTTGAACTTGGCCCTGTAAAGTTTGGATCCTTTCGGCAGGAAGAAAGACATTAATCTTGAGTCTATCTCTGCTCCTATGAACCTTATGCATTCAGAGGGCAGCAAGACAGACTTTGACCAATTGAATGTAATCCCCAGGAAATACCCAGGAGATGGTGGCTTTGAGATTGTCCATTAGTAGATGCCTGGTGGTGGCAGTCAGGAGCCAGTCGTCCAGATAGGGAAACACTTGGAATCGAAGACTTCTCAGGTGAGCCGTCACTACTGCCAAACACTTGGTGAACACCCTGGGGGCTGTGGTGAGACCAAAGGGCAGAGCAAAATTGGTAATGACTGACTCCCAGGCTGAAGATACCTCCTGGACGCCTGATGTATCGGTATGTGATAATAGGCGTCCTTGAGGTCTATGGAGCACATCCAAACATCCTTCTCCAACAATGGGAGAATGGATTGTGACCATTCGAATTTGGATTGATTGGTTCAGTCTGCTGAGATCCAATATTGGTCTCAGGTCCCCTGTCTTTTGGCACTAAAAGAACCTGGAGTAATTTCCTGATCCGATCTGGTCTGTGGGCACCGTTTGGATGACTCCTTTTTGTAGCACCTCTAAAGCTTCTGCGGCTGCCATAACCCTTTGACTGGGTGGTGGGTCCGGGATTCTTTTGGGCGGTGGGGGTGAGTATGTGAAAGGGATGGTGTGACCTCCGCAATGATCCGAAGCACCCATCTGTCCTGAGTGATTGACTCCCAGGCTTTTAGGTGCTTGGCAACGACACCCGACTGGCTCGAGCAGCACAGCCGGGCAATCCCTCATGACGTGTGGGAGGCTGAAGAGCCCCCTGAAAAATTTCCCCGTCCTCTGCCTCTGGAAGGGGAATCTTCCTGCTGTTGGGAGAAAAGGGAGTGGAATAACGGGCACCTCGGCAGATAAAGTTTTTCCCTCTTGCTCACAGCGGTAAGGGTGTCTTTAACCTTGGGTCCAAACAATGAGGACCCATCAAAGGGAGCATCGGAAGGAAGACTTGAAGGCCTCCGAACTGACACAAGCGAGCCAGGCTTGTCTCACGAGAGCCACGCCTGTGCTGCCCGTTTACCCGCCCTTTCCGCCGCATAGGAAATGAGCCTCATGGACGAGTTAGAAATTGACGAAGGATAGCCAACTGAGAGCTAACCGACTGGGCTAGCTGCTCAGGTAGGTTACCCGAGAGGGAATCTGACAACTCCTTGACCAGATCCCTCTGAAGCCTGGTAAAATGTGCCAAATAATTCAGAGACCTTAAAGTAAAGGCCGCTGAAGTCAGGACCTGTCCATACTCCTAGACTCCTTATTAGGAGGATGGAAGCCTCTGCCACGCCCTGTTGTGTAGCAGATGCCACCACCATGGCATCTACAGCCACGCCTTTAGTGAGGAACTCCTTCTTGGGGAGCAGACAAAATTTATTTGGACGAGAAGGGACTGGTTCCACGGTATCTGGATGTTCGACAAACTAAATCCAGAAGGGGCGGAGACACCCAAGAGGCGGAGGGCTGAGCCCCAAAGGCCTTGAGGAGCACTGACTCGTCAGCAGAGGGGTTTGGATATCCAGCCGCCTCGTTGTTTGAGGATCTCTAAGATGTCTGCAAATGAGACATCATCCGAGGGGACCCCTCTGCATCATCAAGATCAGTGTCTGATGTAATAGACTCGGGGAGTCCAGTGCTTCCTCTTGCACGATCTCTTCCTTGGGGTTCCTCCGAAGACAACTCAAGAACCCTCAGGAGGAGGGGAACCCCAATGGGGTAACCTCAGGCCCGGGCTCCGCTGACTACGGACAGGGAACTGCCAAAGACCCAGTCTCCACGCCCAGGGAAGGTGCTGGTAAAGCCGGAGAGATGGCGAAGAGGACTTGGCCAAGGCACTCCTCATGGCTCTGAAAGCCAGACCCCAGAATCTTGGGAGTGTCCGGTCCCCGAGCCGTGATAGCCGACGGAAGTCCCGCAGTCGGGCACCGAGGGAGGCTCAGAACCGAAAGCATAGGTCCCAAACATCACCCCGGTCCAGCCGAAGAAGTCCGGGTTGGAGTAAGGGTCGGAGCCGACCCTAAGATTTCCACCAGCACCTGCTAAGCAGTCGGAAGAGGAATGGCAATGGTGGGGCCAGGGTCACGGCTCCGAAACCAACTGGGTCGGAACCAAAACAAATTTTGGAAGACTGGGGACTGGAACAGTCTTTGGAGCACCCTGTCTATATCAGAATCTGACATCCTCGAAGACCGAGATGAAACAGAACGGGTTCGGGCCTCCCCAACGCCCCAAAGGGCTAGGGGACCGGCTCGGTGACTCGATGAGTATCGGCCGAGGAATACACACACCAGATTCCATCGGTGCCGAGGTGGACTGCCGAGGAGGAAGTGTCTGAGCGACCCAGCGGCTCGAGACCAGTGGAGCCGAAGGTGACCCGCCTCGATGCCCCAGCCATCGGCCGAAGCCAGAGGAGTCGATACTGGTGGCATCGAGGCAGACCGTTCGACCTCGGCCCAAGTCCTTGGAGCCGAAGGAGAGGCCTGCCTATGTCTCTTAGCGGTCGGATCCGACGGACTGGTCGGAACCGACGCCTTTCTTTTAGAGGAGAAGGAGAGGATGCCAAGGCTTCTTCAAAAGAAGGTTTAATTAACCCCTTAAGAATCAATTTATTTTTCCTCTCCTGGGGACCCTTGAGGAAAAAGCGTGACATACGCTGCATGATTCCTGTAAGTGTTTTGCACCTAAGCAATACACAAGCGAGAGAGTGATCGTCCGTGATGGACATTTTGAAACTACATTTTGTACATTTTTAAAGCCAAGGCCTAGGATTCTGAGACATTATGGAAGAATTTTCAGCAGAGAATTTCAGCAATCTGACAGGAAAAATACAATTACTGATGACACCCCTTAAGTATAGGCTTACAGTTATCGCTTGAAAGCGCAAATGACAGGGAACTTTGAAAACCCAGTAGGAACAAACAGAGCTACAAAATATTTAAAGCCTTTTCTCTATATGTAAGATATAGGAGGGTTGACTGACCGGGAAGGCCCTAGATGAAGAGGGGCCTACCAAACTCAACCCAATCACACAACAAAAGTCTTCAACAAATCCAACCAATCACACAACAATGAGAAGAATAGCTGTTAAAACAGCTTTTTGAGACAAAACAGCAAAAAACTGACAGAAAAAGTTAGTTAAAATAACTACTCAGCTCCGCCAGCTCGAGACCACGCTCCTCAGAGGTTAGCGGCAAACGAGATCTGGGGGACTGGTAGTGGTGCATCCTGGGATATAGTAAGCTCAGCCAATAAGAGACTTCGCTCTTTGGCATAAGCGTGCCGAGGGATCGGCTCCGAACCCATCAGTCAGAATGTAGGCGAGATAGGATCACATAACATCTCTATGATCCATCTTGATTCAGCCAAAGCTGTCTGATGTTTTACATCACCCCCCCCTACTGTTTGGTTTGATGTTAACAATGGCCCTAAATTTGAAGCTATGTGTAGGGTTGCCACTGATATGCCTGTATAAGGCATTACTTGGGTCACTATTCCTGATGCTACTCAAGTGCTGCAAGATTCTAACCTTAAACATATTGTTGGTCATTCCAACATAAAAACAAGGACATTCAACACATTCAGCTAAGTACACTATGTTCATGGTCCTACATGTGGCCCTCCCTTTTAAATGAAACACCTTCTTAGTTACTGGATGTATAAATGTGGTTTCTTTATTAATATGACTACAGGCCTTACATATCCCACAGGGAAATTTCCCTGCAGTGAGATTCAGAGATCCACCTTGACCACTCATCTTTTCCTTACACAATAGATCTTTAAGATTCCTATTTCTCCTATATCGGAATCTGGGACTATTGTCAACAATGTCCCTTAGTCCAATATCACTGGTTAAAATATTCCAATTGTTTTGTACAATCCTACTGATGTCTTTTATATTGCTGCCATATGTGAACATCAGTTTGGGACCCATTTGCACGCATGCATTATTATCAATTGACGATTCCCCTCCATATGTTCTCTTTAACCAGGGCTTATATCTAGTCCGTCTTAATTTAACACTATCATCAATAACACAATGTACCAGTCTTTCATTGTAGCCTCTATCCTTAAAACATTTGTCTAGTTTATCCAACTCTTCATCAAATTGTGTATCCATAGCACTCACCCTGGATATACGGCTGACCTGCCCCTTTACAATATTTGGAAAAATATGTCGGGGGTGCATGCTGTCGTAGGACAGCAAAGTGTTTTGCCAACACTCTTTCCTATACAAACTAGAAACAAAACCTTCCTGTGTCTGTTCTACACAAACATCCAAAAACTCTATATGAGTATAGGATGTTGTGGCAGTAAATTTCAAGAATGTGGTGGTGGAGTGGATGTAGGAAAGAAAGCGGTCAAATGAATTACAGTCTCCGTTCCATAAAATAAAAATATCGTCCACAAAACGGGCATACATACTTATGTAGCCCTTCCATACTTCGTTATTCAAAATTATGGAGGATTCCCAATTGGAGAGAACCAGCTTGGCGTAGGTGTTGGCACAGGGGGTGCACATAGCTTCAAATTTAGGGCCATTGTTAACATCAAACCAAACAATTGGGGGGGTGATGTAAAACATCAGACAGCTTTGGCTGAATCAAGATGGATCATAGAGTTTATGGCACACAGGATACCAGGATTAAATGATGCCATTCCAGTTAAACCCACCCTCCAAAATAGGCGTTTTTTTCACTAGATGCTATTGGTTGTCTCATCTTTTAAAAATGTTGTTTGAAGAATGTATCTGTCTGATGAAGGGTGTAACCCGAAAGCGCTTACCTGGTGTTTTATCTGTCTATGTTGGATTAAATTTTATCTACATTTTATCAACACAGCAGTGTCCTGTTGCTTTTCGTTTGGAGTTGTTTGTGCTTTGAGGCTTACCGGGACTTTGGCATAGCGTACAGGTTTTTTACTTTGCATTTGAGTTAAGAGCAGTAATTTAGTTTTTTAGGGTATAAAGTAGTTGAGTTACCTAGCCATATTTTAATCGATAAGCATTGTTTTGTGAAGTCTTGGAGTTTAAAGAGAGCTTTGGCAGAGCAGATTAAGGTTGAGTTATCAGTGTACTGAAATATGGTAGTGTTTTTTTTACAGAAGAGAAGATTGATGAATATGTTAAAGTACGACACCTAGTGTAGATCATTGTGGTACAACAGTAGTCACTGGCAAGAACGTGGAGAAATCAATTTTTCCATTTTTACAGTAAACTGTTAACCGGAACTCAAGCGACCAGAACTGTCAAGCAACCAGAAAAAAAAAAAAAAAATACAGTACAATTCTCGACAAAAACCAATGCCCGTCTACCATTCTTTCAAAAACTACAGAGTTTCTAAAGCCCAGGATACGAACCACGCCCAAGAAAACGATGACCCAATCTCAGACACCTGCTTCCTTGCCTCAGTCTCAAATCCCTAAAATGGCAGAAGACCTGATGATGCTGATCAGGGGAAGCCAAGCTACCTCTTCCAAAAGAAGAAATCTGTCCCCAGTAGTTTTGTCTGAACAGGAGTCTGATGACTCAGATGCATCTGAATATGAAGACATGCAACCCCTCTCTGCGTATGATGATTCTGATGCAGAGGAGTCCATTCCTTCAGCCTCTCCACCCGATGATTTTCCCTTTGGGGAAACCCTGCATACTTTAAGGGTGCATTTCCAATGGGAATGTCAGGACTACCCACAGTCTAAAAAGAGACTTAGGGAATTCTTAGATCTTCCACAGCACAGACTCGCCCCCCCTGGCCATTCTTCCTGTCCTGGATGTTGTGGATGATATTTTCTTGGAATATAGTTTGACTGCTGACACCCTCCCTCCTGCTCCCAGAAAACCTGATGGGTACTACCGAGTCCCTGACTCACGCAAATTTCTTTTCAAAAATCCTACTGCTGACCCTGAGGTTATTTCTTAAAGGCCTAAAGGAATTAAAGCAACTTCTGCCAAGAATCCCACCCCCTCGGATAGGGATTCCTAAGCATTACACAGATGGGGTAAAAAAAGTATTCCACCCCAGCTACTCTTGTATCAGAGCACTAAATTGTCATTTCAATATGCTAAACTTTCAGCAACATACCATGGAACTCCTCAAGCAAAAAATTTCATCCTTTCCTGCTTGTATAGAAAATAGAGTTACAAGAGTTAATGCTCTCTGCAAGTCACGTAACTAAGCACACCTTACACTGTGGTTTTTGATGCCCTAGAAGCTTCTTTCAGAGCAGCAGTCACCATTTCTGCCCTTAGAAGGAATGCTTGGCTTAAGGAACAGCCCTTGCCAGATTGTTGCCAGAGTTGGCTTCTGCTCATGTGTGTGTGTTCTCTTTCAGTACTGGCAAACAAAAGTAAACCTTTTGAGGACCAACACTAGGAAGTGCTGAAAAGTTTCAACCATGCTGATGGAGAAACACTCAAGATCACTTGAAGTGTTTACATTTCCAGTGACAACATTCCATTTTCATTATCTCTAATCCTCTCTCTCCATTAAATTGCAAATGCACAAGTGCCAAGAAGGCAATGATATCCCACTCAAGCTACATTTCATCTTAAACACAGAATATACATGTTCCCTCTAAATGGCAGCAGATTAGTTAGCTAGATATACATCTAGATACCATAACTGCAGATATACAATCAATTATAGCTTTCAAAAAAGAGCAAAACTTCATTCCTGAGGGGTGCATAACACAATGAGAATATGTGCCACACACAGTAGACTAGAAAACCAATTAAAACATTGTACAGAAATACTTACAGATATACCAATCTCATTAGTAAGTTCAGGGATATCTCCTCCTTCTTTGTAATCATCAGCAGGATTCAGACAGGAAGCTGAAGAAAACAAATTAACTAAATTATAAATCATTCAGTCATGCATTCCACACATCAAAGTATTGTTAACTTATTAACTCTTATTTTCTATTTAATATAAGCAAAAGAATGTCTACTTAGACGTACTCTTTATAGCTGCATCTAGAACAGAAATTGCCATTACAGGGGATAATTAGTAGGGCATATAAAATATTGCACAATAACTATATCAGAGGAGTTTAGAAAAGATTGGGAAGAGACTGGAAAGGCAATTTACAGAACAACAATGGAAGTGCATTTACATGGCTCCCAAGAATGCCACTAAGTCCTGAAGATTTGGGATTTTGGCTTGGAAGTGTCAGTACAGGTATTTTTATACCCCAGGCAAACTACAGAGTACTTTCCTCCAGTATATGGCAAATGCTGGAGACGTGATGGTAGGGGGAGGGGCATGTTTTTTGGGGGGTATGACAAGATAGCGGATTAAAAATAAAAATCCCTTCAGAGTACTCTGTCATAAATACTGTGGGAGCAAATGGTTGTGACCAAGGAAATTATTCTTTTGAGCTGGGATTCTGGATATAATCTGCAAACACATAGTAAGGCCTTACCAAGTATAATGCTATTTGATATTGGCTGCCAAAAAAGCAATTACTTGAAAATAGAAATCAAACTCTAATTCAAAGGTAATCAAACACTGGCTATTCGAAAGGAGATAAAGAACTGAAGGTAAGATCTTCAGAAGAGGAAAGAAGCAAATTACATACAAATAAATAGAATTTATGGGAACAATATATGCAGAATAATGCTGAGGAGGAGGAATGCGGTTTAATGGAATGCAGGAACTGAACAATTTATTTAATGTTGGAATGAATGAATCTTAAAAAGTAACGTGTACAATGCATGAAAATGAAAAAAAATATTTGCTATGGATCGTTTTCTATCACTGTGTGTCTGTCTACAATGTAAGAATTTGAGAGGTGTTTGAAAAACGTTAGCTATTTTTAAGTCTTATGTTTTGCTGCTTGTCTAAACTAACAAATTGCTCACACTGTTTCACACCTAATACTAAATGCATGCAAGTTAATACCTTTTCAGTGCTATGTGCCTACTACAAGCAGATCAGCTAAATTAATTTTGTTTATAGTCCTTTAAGTTACAATAAATATATATCAAAACAAGTGCCAAGAAATGTATGAGAGAGACTAAAAACAAAACATGAGTTAAACTGCATAGTGGCTTGTGTTAACTGCTCATAGCTACAGTACCAACAGTGAAAGCGGTGCATAATTCTGCTTTGTACCTGCAATGCTAGGTGGGCTGCCATGGCTCATTTAACCCTACAATACTTGAGAGGCAGATGACAGTGCTACAGTTACAAGGTAGCGCAATCACACTGCAACAACGTTCTGCTATTGTGTCACAATTAAGTATTTTAAATATGACAAAAGACTAAACTAAAGAAGAGAAAAAATAAGTCATGTACTTGCAACAAATGATTTAGCTGCAATCTATCCAGATATGGGAACTGCTGAATTAGTCACCTATGGGGACCTTTTTTTGACAATTCTCCTTACAAGCTCAAGCCTCTTTCCTGTCCCATAAGTCCTTGGCTCCTTCATGAAGCTTCATACTGAAGGAATGTGAATTACAAGCAGACATCATTACGAATTATAAAATTAAATAGGAAATGTGTTAATCAAAGAGACCTGCTAAACCTAACCAAAGTCTCAGGTGTCCCTACAGATCCCTCTGGATATGACAATTTGGACAGAGTAGTTGGGATGGATTCTTTCAGTGTATGTACAGATACCAGCTAAATCTAAAGTTCTTGTAAGCACTTACATACGTATTTAGTCTGGTTCTGTCTTGACACTAGAACTGCTGGACAGAATCCTTTGCAGACCTACGGCAACCTAAGATAAAAAGTATTTGAGCATGGAGACTGCAAGGGAGGCCAAAGCAATGGAGAAAATATTTAAACTCTGTTTGTTAAAAGTTATGAAAAGTAGACCACGTTAACAGCCACAGCAGTTTCTTCAAGTGTAAGTTTCACAGAAAGGCCATGGATGTAGCTTCGTCCCAATTGTGTGTGGTTTCACTTCAGACGGCAAGGATGTTACTGGAAGAAGAAATGCTATGCAACTCAGCATCCATTTAGATAAGATTACTTTGGTTACTTTGTGGCCTTTTTTAATATTTGAGAAGACAAACTGATCATCTTTTCTGAATTTTCTTGTGCAATTAAGGTAAAATCGGAATCATTTATGTACATCCAAGCAATGCAACTAATATTCATATTGTTAGAATGGTTTGGAAAGAAAATTGGCAGAGGAATAGATCGATTCACATCCATCCAACTGGCTAGCCTGGGCATAGAAGGGTTTGTTTTCCCTACAGATAGAGCGACTCTGAGAACTATGCAAGGAAACAGAATAAGAAGTGGAACTCAAATTCTTTTGGCCAAAGTAGTACAGATGGATACTGCACCTTGGGTAATAAAGTCCTGAACTGCTACAACTTTGGGAAGACTGCTCATCTCCATAATATTGATGTGGAACTTTGACTCTTGAGGTGTCCAGATATCCCAACTCATCCTGTCTAGGTAATACCCTCCCTAATCCCAATAAATATGCAACCATAGTCATTGTGACTGTGGTGATTGAACAAAGGGCATTACTACAGACGTTTTGTGGATATGACAACCACAGCAGTTGTCTGATTCAAACCTTTAAAAGCCCAATTTTATGAGGAATGAGTTAACTTGCTTGATTCCATAGAACCTTGAAGGTCTACTGCAGGACCCCCATGTTGAAACTGGCATATGGCAGTTTTAATTGAAGCAGCCATAAACCCTTGCACCTTGAGAACCGCAGCTGCACTAGGGGTCTGGGTTGTGACTTCCTGAACAATGAAGCTTATCCCTTTATGGTAACAGCCCTGCTTTCCATTCAGCTGGCAGTCAGATGGTTACAGACTGTGAAAGTTCTACATGAGATTTTGCTACATTGACTGTGATCCCCAAGAATAGGCAAAAATGGAGCAAATACTGCCTTCCTGGTACAAGTCCTTCTATAGATAGCACCAATACGAGAAAGTCACTAGGTAAGTAAATATTCTTAGCATAAGTGCATGTTAGGTGAGAGTGGACCAATGCATTTGCTGAGCACTTGTGTGCTCGCATAAAGTGCATGCCTCTGTAGACACACGCGCATGTGTGTGTGTTGTGGGGGTGACAGACAATGGTTGGGCTCTGAATTGGTAATGACTGGCTCCCAACTGAAAGCGTAGAATCACATGGATATCTTGATGTATAAACAGGCATACTGGAGATCTGAACAGCACATCAAAACTCCTATCTGTATACAAGGTAGGATGGAACTTCATGACCATACAGAATGGTTCCTTTACAAACTGATTTATACAACTGAGTTTAAGAACTGATCTGAGGTAGTGTGTCTTTTCTAGTATTAAACAGCAGCAAGTAAAATCCAGATCACCACCAAGTTTCAGGTGAACCTCTTGGATAGCTCTTTTTTTTTTTTTTTTTTTTTTTTTTACAAAAGGTTGATCACCTCCTGTATGCCACCCCCAAATTGGAACCAGTGGCAAATGAAAGGGTAGTTGTTTCGGCAAAACTTAAAACAGCCTGGAATAGCCTCTAAATATAATTTTCATGATCCATTTTCTCTTTTGTGATGGCCATCCATGTAAACAGAAAGATTATCCCCAACTGGATCTAGAGTGGAACAACCAGGCAACCCCCTCCACTCCTAACCCCTTGCTGGTACAGATCATCTCCACCTCTTGGGCAGCATTTAGAAAAGAATTCTCCTCTTCCATGTGATCCTCTGTCATACCATAAGTTTTCTCCCCTTTTTAAGATCTTTGGGATACTGAAAACTTAGCCCAAACTTCAACGAGTATCTTGTTCTCACTGCAGACAGTTTATTCGTAACTTTTTGCAGAAAAGTACAGTTGTGTAAAACCTTAACCATAACAGTAGATGTCCTTTCCTTTACTGTTGTAGTATTCCTAATGTACGAGATTCACTGCCAGTTGTGTAAAATCTTAACCTTAACAGTAGATGTCCTTTACTTTACTGTTGCAGTATCCCTAATATACGAGATTCCCTGCCAAGGGTAGCACAACCTCGAACAGTATACCAAAGCCTACGGTTGCTTTAAGGTACTCTGAATGTCACACACATGCTTCCCCACATAGTGCAGGGCATAAAAGTGATGTCTGCATGGATGTACCATCCTCAGAAATGATTGCTCCAATAGGAACCCCTGTCTAAGGAAACCCAGGAGGTAACCAGTACATCCAGAAAAGGAAATGAATGGGGAAAGAAGGGAGGGAGTGAATACTCCAACAGAGACTGTAAGGACATCTACTGTTGTGGTATGAATTTACAAAACTGTACTTTGTCCTTACATTCACCATTACGGTATTCCTAACATGTGGGAGGATGACAAAGCTTAAGAAACTTGGGAGGAGAAAGCAGCAGTAGAGCCCTCTAAGAAGCCATGAAGAATGTCCTTAGCAAAACCAGCTCTAGCTCTGGAGATACCATCCAACTTGCAGTGCTTGGTAAAAGTATGTACAGAAGTCCACTTTGCTGCTTCAAGAATAGAATTCGTACTTAGCCCTTTGAAAAAAGCACAAGAAGAAGCCACAGCTCTAGCAGAATGAGCCTTAACAGGAGGAGGAAGGCTTTTATCATGAAAGTATAACAAAAAGCAATAGCCTTTGAAATCCAAGAAGAAACAGTTTGCTTGGACACAGCTAATCCTAAGGACCCAGGATGAAAAGAACCAACTGGATTTTCTAATAGCCTTAATCTTATCCAAATAAAATCCGAGTTGTCTATTCAAGTCCAAAGTATGCAGCACCCTCTCACTGTCAGAATGCGGAGAGGGAAAAAAAGTAGGCAAATGAATAGACTGATTAAGTGACAACTCATTAACCAACTCAGGCTTAAAAGGATTAGTACGTAAGAAAGTACAGCTGTGTACACTTTCCATAAATGTAGATGTTCGAGTGTATTCACTGTTGCAGTCCTCGCATATGGGCTATCTGGCTCCTGGTAGCCCTTAGTCGGCCCGAATACCAGAGTCCTTGGTATATGACCTCGGCTGCCGCCAGATGTAAAACTGATGTCAGTACGTCAGGTATAAAGGGTGGCAGCCGATGCCATTTCCTCAGTTTTTCTTGCCTTAACTGTCAGGAACCCCCAAAAGAAGGCTAACCCAGGAATGGTAGTACCCTGGACATGTCATACAAAAAAATAAGTCTATAGTCTGTGCCTTAGGAAAAAAGGGGGAATGGAGGGTGGGAAACCAGGACTGCAACAGTGAATACACTAGAACATCTACATTTATGGTAAGTGTACACAACTGTACTATGTTTTTCGTGTTTCACTGTTGCAATCCTCACATATGGGTTGATTCCCAAAGCCCAGTAAGTAGACAAGGGGGGGTCATAGATTAAGGGTTGGTAAGGAGGCCCTGCAAAACTGCACAGGCAAAACCAGCCCTGGATTTAGAAAACAAGGGCAGATTATAATGCTTTGTGAAAGTATGAACAGAAGACTAAGTAGCTGCTTCTAGAATGTCCTTAGTAGGCACGCCTCTCAGAAAGGCTGCAGAGTTAGAGGCTGCTCTAGTAGAATGGGCCCCAATACTCAGAGGGAACCTTCCCATGCTGCAGGTAACAAAAGTGAATACAATGAGCAATCCATCTGGAGATGGTTTGTTTTGTAATAGCTTTACCCTGAGCCCCAGGAGCAAAACTAACTAACTGTTCAGATTTTCAAAAGATTTGGTCCTGTAAGTAAAATCTCAGCAGTCTATGCACATCAAGAGAGTGCAGAATCCCTTCCCCTTTATTTTAGGGATTGTTGAAAAATGTAGGCAGGTGAATAAACTGGTTAAGGGTTAAACTGAAAACTACCTTAGGCATAAAGGAGGGATTGGTTCTCAGAGAAACCCGATCGGAGTGAAAAATAATGAAAGGTTCTACGGCCATTAAGGCTTGCAGCTCAGATACCCTTCTAGCTGAAGTAATAGCTAAAAGGAAAGCAGTCTTCCAGGATAGAAACTTTAAAACTGCAGAGGCCGCTGGTTCAAAGGGAGGCAGAGTAAGTTTTCCCAGAACAAAATTAAGATCCCAAGCAGGAGTAAGAGCACTTCTGGGAGGTCTAAGATTACCAACTCCCCTCAGGAACTGTTTTCATTACGGGGTGAGAAAAAATGGGTTGCTCAAAAGAACAATGAGTCGAAATTGCTGAAGTGTGGATTTTGATTGAAGAAAAGGAAAGTCCACCATTAAGAAATCCTGCCAGGTAGTCAAGAAAGAGTGAAAGAGAAGGATGAGAAGAGTCCTCTCCTTTAGCTAGCATCCAAGAACAAAATCTCTTCCATTTATCTGCATTGGATTTTCTTGTGCTAGGCCTCCTGGCCTCATGAAGAACTTCAACCACCTGTTGGGAAAGATTTAGAGTATTAGCCAGGCAGTCAAATGCAGTGTTTGAAGATGAGGATGAAGGAACTTTCCCCCTCCCTGAACCAAATGACCTGGTACCAGGTGAAGATGCCAAGGCTGAGCCTGTGAAAGGCTGAGAAAGAGGGGATACCAATGTCGCCTGGGCCAATCTGGTCCTATCAGAATAGCCTGTGGTTTTTCATCCCTTATCTTTAGCAGCATCCTGGAAAGAAGAAAAGGAGGGAATACATAAACTGAGAGATGCATCCATGGGAAGGACAATGCATCCACCCTCCAAGCTTTGTTGTGAAACTCCCTGGTGCAGAAGGTTGGAAGGAGATGATTGGTGTGAGAGGAGAAAAGATCCACTTGTGGGGTGCCCCAATGATGAGTGATGTGATGGAAAATGTCCCTATTCAGTTGCCACTCGTGAGGATCCAGAACATGTCTGCTTAAATGATCTGCCAAGGAGTTTAGCCTCCCTGGAAGATACGGGCTATTAGATGTAAGCCCATGGATGCTGCTATGGACCACAGCCTCATACTTTGTCTGCACAGGGGGTAAGAGTGAGTCCCCCCTTGCTTGTTAATGTACGACATGACTGTGGCATTGTCTGTCCTGATCAGCAGAGTCCCAGGGTAGGGTAGGTCCTTGAAAGCCAGCAAGGCCTGCTGCACTGCCATTAATTCTTTTAAGTTTATGTGCAGATGAATCTGTTGGGTGCTCCAACTCCCCTGTATGCCCTCCAGATGAGCCCCCCATACAACATCTGAGGCATCTGTGGTGAGAGTCTGGCTGGCAGGTGGTGGGTGGAAAGGCAGACCCTTGTTCTGAGAACAGGCTGTCGCCCACCAGAGGACAGGGAATCAGGGTAAGAATCAAGTCTAAGTCCTGTGTGTGTTGACACCAAAGATTCTTTAGGTACCATTGAAGTTTTCTCATATGCAGCCTTGCATACGGGATCATCAAAATACATGAAGCCATGAACCCCAGTGCTTGCAGGAACTGCCTTGCAGAGAGCTGGGTCATGCTTGCCAAGTTCATGAAGTAAGCGGAAAGATCTTCTTGCTTCTGTTGAGGGAGGAATACAATCTGGGTGACTGTATTCAGACTCGCTCCCAAGAAAACGATCTCCCTTGAAGGAACCGACTGACTTCTTTTCGTTGAGAGTATAACCCAAAGAGGTGAAAATGTTCTTCACGAAACCCAAAACCATTTGTAGTTGTTCTGGGGAATTTGCTTGAATGAGACAGTCCTCTAGATAAGGATAAATTTGAATGTTTCTCTGCCTGAAAAAAGCAATGGCTGGAGCCAGGCTCTTTGTAAAAACTCTGGGAGCAGTAGTTAAGCCAAAGGGCAATGCAGAGAATTGAAAGTGTTGCTCCCCGGCCCTGAAGCAAAGGAACTGCCAGCAACTCTCCCTTACTGGGATGTGCAGATAAGCCTACTTGAGATCCAAAGTTACCAGCCATGAATCCTTGCCTAGCATTGGTAGTAATTGTTGAAGGGTGAGCATCTTGAATTTGGGAACCACCAGAAAAGTGTTTAGAATGGACAGATCCAGAATAAAAGCCTAGTCCTGCCTGATTTGCAGGAACTGGCTCTATAGCCCCCATAGTCAGTAGTGGAGAAATTTGAATTCCTACCTCTGCCCTGTCAGTTCTGGGTATGTCTGGGTACCCTTGTAAAAGAGGGAAGGTGTGAAAGTAAAACTTGTAACCTTGGTTTACAATACTGAGCACCCATTTGTTGTCTGTGATGGTAGACCATACCTCTGCGAACCTGGCTAACCTTCCCCCCCAAAGGAAACCCAGGGTCCGCAGAGGTAGGCACAAGAAGGCCAAGAGTCATTGAGAATGTTTGCTTTGGGAAGCTGACTTAGAACGCCCCAATTTTGCAGAAGGATGCCACTGTTTAGCCCTTTGAGGGGGAGAAGCCTGCCCTCTGGAAGACCTGAAACCCCTAGACCTAAAGTGACCCTGCATGCCAGGATCAAGGAAAGACCAATTCTTTGAAAGATAATGTCTACTGAACAGAGGAGGCTGAACCTGAAGGAAATCTTTTACAGCTTGCATAGATTTTGCTTTATCCTGGACGGCCATGGTGGTGCAGTGGTTAGCATTGTCGCCTCACAGCAAGAGGCTCTCCGGTTCAATCCTCGGCTGGGGTGCATTCTGTGCAGAGTCTGCATGTCCTCCCTGTAGTCACGTGGGTTTCCTCCGGGTGCTCCGGTTTCCTCCCACATCCCAAAGACATGCTGTAGGTGGATTGGACACTCCAAATTGGCCCTAGGTGTGAGTGTGTGCATGTGTGTGCCTTCAGTGGAAGGTTGGGCACCAGGCTGGCAACTCGACACCGTAAAACTCCACTGCCAATCATGAGCGGACAGGTGATCCGCTGTTGCGACCCCTAACCGGGAAAAGCTGAAAGAAAAAGAAGATAGATTTTGCTTTATCCTCCAACTTCTTCAGTACCTCCTCAGCCTTATTACCAAAAAGATTGTCTTTGTGTAAAGGAACAACCAGCAATTTAGATTTAACTGGTTCAGAAAGAGGCTGCTCCCTGAGCCAAGCATGCCTTCTAATTACAGAACCAGTGGCTGCTGCACTTCAGGAAGTTTCCAAAGTATCAAAACTACAATGAAGTGAATGCTTATTAAAGTGGCAGAATTCAGTAAGTCTTGTAAATCTTTGTTCTCCGTCATGGAAAGAATATCCCCAAGTTTAGCCTTAATAGCCTCCAAAGTATGCTGCTGATACTTAAGCATGTGAAAAAGACAATTCATGGATCTAATGGCAAGAGTTGCAGAGGTATAGACTTTTTTACCCCACCTGTCCAAGGCCCTAGATTCCTTATCAGAAGGCACAGGGTTTTTAGCAAAAGTAGCCTTAACACACTTGAGGCCTTGGGAAATGATTTCTGGATCAGCAGTAGGGTTTTTAAAAAGGAATTGATGAAAATCAGGAACCCTGTAATACCCATCTGGTTTTCTGGGGGCAGGAGGAACAGAATTAGGAGTTAAAGAATTTTCCATGAAAACATCAACAACTTCCAAAATTGGAGGTATAGCCAGAGGCTTATGCTGTGGCAAATCTAAAAATTCCCCAATTCTTTTCTTAGACTGTGGAAAATCCTGACATTCCCATTTAAAATGCTCCCTAAGAGTATTCAAAGTACCCCCAAAGGAAAAATCTTCTGGAGGGGAGGCAGAAGGGATAGAGTCCTCAGCATCAGAATCCTCAAAGCCAGAAAAACGTTGAGAATTTCCTTCTTCATCAGCAGACATACTGGAAATTTCAGAATCTGTAACAGACAAAACAATGACAAAGAATTCCCTAGCCCTCTTTGAAGGGGGGGGGAGGTTGAGAGCCCCTAATCAGGAAAAGAAGATCACCAGCCATCTTTACCAACTGGGACTGAGGTACAGGAGGGGAGGCCGAAGCCTGATTGTGAGTAGGTTTGCGGCTGGAAGGTTTACTAGCAATCCAGAGGGATTCAGGAGGCCTAGCAACAGCACAAGTCTGAACTAAAGTAGTCGGTCTGGTTCTGGTCTCATGTCAAAAAGAAGAGGAGTCAGAAGCCGGTGCCTGCAGAGAGTCTCTGGACCCATCTGAGGAGACAACAGGCGGAGGGTCTGAAGACAAAAAAGCAGCCTGCAGCATGGAGGACTCTGTAAATGTCTCAGCACAGGCCTGCGGCTGAAAATCTGCGGACTGCAGGGGCTACGAAAGCACCTCACTGACTACCACGGTGCTGACGACCAATTTCATTGGTGCGTCGTCAGAAGATTTAACCCTAGGCCTGTCACGGTCCTTGTCTTTGTGTTTCCTAGGTATATCCGAAGTTGGGAGACCAGAAGACGCCATACCGACAAACTCAGGCCAGACTCTGAAATGCTAATACAAAATCTTAGCTGTACGGCATATGGTAAGCGGGTTAAAGGAAGCACAGACATCGCAGTTAGGGACGTCATGCTCAAGGCCCAAACAAGTTATACAATAGGAATGGAAATCATGGTATGGCATCAGTTTTCCACAGGCATGACAGTTATTGACTATCTGACATTTGTTAAAGCAAGAAAAGAGGCCCAACGGGGTACTTATCTGAAGGCGTCTTCAACTTGTTAGTCGTAAAGCGAAACAAAGGTAAATGGCAGACTGGCATTAGTACGGAATACATCTGCTTCGGGCTCCGCGGCAAAAAAGACTGAGGAAATGGCATCAGCTGCCATCCTTTACACCTGACATACTGACATCAGTTGTACAACCGGCGGCAGCCAACGTCATATACCAAGGACTCTGGTATTCGGGTCGACTGAGGGCTACCGGGAGCCAGATAACCCATATGTGAGGACTGCAACAGTGAAACCCGAAGAACATCACTCTGTCTTTATGAAATATCAAAAAAGGAGGACAAGCCACAACGCCTTGTAGCTCAGACACCTGCCTGGCAGAAGTAAGGGCCAACAAAAGAACACTCTTCCAAGAACAATGTTGCAAGGAAGCTGAAGTAGCAGGCAGAAAAGAAGCCCGAGTCACCTTCTGCAAAACAAAATTAAGATACCATGGAGGAGGAACAGGCTTCCTGGGAGGTCTCACATGAAATACACCTTTAAGGAACTGTTTAGCCTCAAATCTAGAAGCCACAAGAGGAGATGAGGCAGACAAGCAGAGACAGCTGATAAGTCGGCCTTAACAGTATAGGCCAAGCTAGCACTGAGCAACTCTCACAAATAAGACAGAACCAGAGGAAATCTACAGTAAAATGACACCAAACAGAAAACCCCTTCCATTTGGATAAGGATTTCCTAGTAATGGGTTTCCTGGCCTCCTGCAGGACCCACAGCACACCCTCAGAAAAAAGGTGTCTATGCACACTCAAACTCCTATCACTCACAGTGTCAACTGAAGAATGGACAGATGGGGATGGATGACAGATCCATTATCTGAATAGGTCCACTCTGAGGCAACTTGTGATGACTGTCCTTGGCTAAATGCAGAAAAGGGAACCAATGCTGTTGTGGCCAAAATGGAGTCACCAACAAGATTTTGAGAGCATCCTGTTGAATTCTGAATAGGGCTTTTGGAATGACAGGAAGGGGAGGGTATGCATAAAAACGTCCTCTTTCAAGAAAAAGGGAGGGTGCCCAACTTCCACACCAGAGGACTTGGGACGCTGGCCCAAAATAGAAGAAGCTGTCTGTTCAGAGGAGAGGGAACAGAGCTATTTGGGGAGTACCCCACTGCTGGATAACATCCAAAAACATCCCTGTGAAGTATCCATTTGTGGGACTGAGTTAAGGACCTGCTCAGAGTGTCTGCCATATTGTTTTGACCTGAAGAGATGTGTACTGCCTGAAGAGTTACTTGATACTGGCCAGCAAGAGCCATACCAGGACTGGGAACCAGCAAAGGTGGTAAGATCTTGTTCCTCCCTGTTCGTATACCACATCACTGTGGCATTGTCTGTGAATACCTTGAGAGGCCCTGGAGAGAGGAGAGAATGAAAAGCCTGAAGAGGCAGCATAAGAGCTCTCATCTCTGACAATCATGTGCTCCTTTTGCTGAACAGGCAACCACACCCCCTGTACCTTCAGGGGGACAAAAGTTGCTCCCAGTCCACATCTAGAGTCTGAACAGTTCCTGAGAGGGGAAGAGGAGGAGGATGAAAAGGGAGCCCTGGATTTAGACAACAGCTGGATTCACCCGTGAAGCTCCTCCTTAAGAGGAGGACCTACAAAGTCTAGAGGATGTGCATGTTGAAGCCAAACAGACTTTTTTTTTTGAAGTTTCAAACCACTGAAACTTTCTCATGTGAATTTTGGCCAGAGGGAGCATATGAATGGTGGATGCCATAAAACCCAGAGCTCTCAGAAACCCTGAGGCTGTAATGGAGGCCACAGGAAGAGATTTTGAAAGGAGGAGATGAAAGTTAAGGCCTTTGGAGGAACAAGGGATGCCAACATAGGCATTGTCTGAGTCCTGCAACCCAGAAATACATGACCCTGAGTAGTAGTCAGAGACTACTGTTTAAAATTTATTGCGAATCCCAGGCTATGTAGGAGGGAGATGGCAAAATAAAGATTTTGCAAAAGAATCTCTGGAGAAGATGCCTGAACCAACAGGTTGTCCAGGTAAGGAAAAATTTTAATCCCTTGAAGCATGCAAAAAGCAATCACAGAAACAAGGCATTTGGTGAATACACTTGAAGCAGTAGAAAGGGCAAAGGAAATAATTGAAAATGGCAGGAAGGAACAGAGAAATGCAAAAAAATTCCTGAAAAGAGGATGGATCAGAATATGGAGATAAGCATCCTTGAGACCCAAAGACACCATATCGGCCTGGTGGAGTAAAACAGGAAACAGTCGAAGTGACATCTGAAAAGTGTGATATTCAGGAAAATGTTTAAGATGAGAGAGGTCTAGAATTGGTCTTCACATAACATTTTTGAGTACCCCCCCCCCCCCCCCCCTTGGGACACAGATACCTCCTGAAGAATACCCTGAGTCAAAGGTCTCGAAGAACCTCTGGGAAAAAAGGAAGTTGTTTCCGAGGTGGCTGAGGAAAGCCAACAAAGGGGGGCAGTATTTCCACACCATG
The DNA here is from genome assembly GCF_019279795.1 of Protopterus annectens. Classification (NCBI taxonomy): domain Eukaryota; kingdom Metazoa; phylum Chordata; order Ceratodontiformes; family Protopteridae; genus Protopterus; species Protopterus annectens. Next base: position 290,971,889 of record NC_056742.1, read on the forward strand.
AAATGCCCATGACAAATGATGGACAGAACCCATGAATCCTGAGTATTCTGAAGCTAAATAGGGAGAGAGAGAGACTAAGAGAAAAAGGAATGTGACTAGGAAGAGAGATAGTCACACAGCCCCTGGTTTATTAGGAAAGACAGACTTCAGAGTCCCTGATGTCTGAGTAGCCTTAGCAGGGATTGCCCTATTGTCACTCTTTTTGGCCATAGCAAAATGGTAAAACTACTTGCAAACAAAGGCCAGCTTAATGGATTTTCCTAGTAATGGAGACATTAGTTTCTCTGAAATTTAAGCACAGGAGAGAGAAATTAGAAGTTATGTACTTACCATAACGTTCCATCTGAGTAGGTGTATTCATTTGTCTGCAACCTGTGGGTTATGGATCCGATATCGGATCCGAACCGGCATGGTTTTCCAGCTATGGATCCGAGCTCTCAGCTCCTCCCCTCACCCATAATGCCCTGCTCTCCCTACATGACCTCAGATCGAGTTTGCCATAAATCAAAATACCCTAGAAAGGGTAACACGTAATATGCAGGAAACTGACAAGGCCAGGGGGATAGGAGGGCGGGATGGTTGCAGACAAATGAATACACCTACTCAGATGGAACGTTATGGTAAGTACATAACTTCTAAATCTTAAGTAGGAGATTCATTTGTCTGCAACCTGTGGGACAGAGTCCCCAGCTACCTGAATCCTGGGCCGTCATGGAAGGATATTCCGGAGCACCGTGGAGCCAAAGGATGCTCTACCTCTAGATGTAATATCCAACTTGTAGTGGGAAATAAAGGTATGAGATGAAGCCCAAGTGGCTGCTGAACAAATATCATCCAGAGGAATCCTAGCTTTAAAGGCCGCTGAGGTAGAAACTGACCGGGTTGAATGGGCATGTACTCCCTCCGGTGCAGGCCTCCCAGAAGCTTGATAAGCCAATATGATGCACTGCGAAATCCAGCGTAATAAGGAGACTTTGGAAATTGGTTTACCCAAATTAAATTTAGCAAAGGAAATAAACAAATGGTTGGATTGCCTATGACCAGCTGTCCTGTTCAGATAAAATCGAAGTTGCCTGTGAACATCTAAGGAATGTAGCTTGTATTCACCTTTGTTTTGATATTTAGGAAAGAAAACAGGGAGGTTAATGGATTGATTAATATTTGCTTCTGAAGCTACCTTAGGAAGAAAGGACGGGTTGGTCCTGAGGTATACACGGTCCGGATGAAAGACCAAGTAAGGAGGCTTGATGGATAAGGCTTGAAGTTCCGAAACTCTCTTGGCCGAAGTAATGGCTACTAAAAAGGCAGTCTTGAAAGATAAAAATTTTAGATCTACCATGGCCGCAGGTTCGAAGGGGGGAGCGGTCAAGGCCTGAAGAACCAAAGAAAGGTCCCATGGAGGAACCACTTGCTTTACAGGGGGTCTAAGAAGAAAGGTACCTTTTAGGAAGATTTTACACAGTTTGGCAGACATCAGTGGACCGGAGTCATGACCAATATGATAGTGAGAAATTGCCGCAAGTTGTACTTTGACCGTGGAACTGCTGGCACCATCATTAAAAAGAGTGGTTAGGAAGTCAAGCACCAGAGGAAGGGGAACTGTGAAGGGGTCTAGACCTTGCCGCTCCGCCCAAATGGAGAACCATTTCCACTTGCTGCGGTAAACTTTCCTGGTAGATGGTTTATGAGCCGCTACCAGGATGGCCTTAACGGAAGACGAAATACCGGGAGTCATGATTAGGAGTGGAACTGGAGCAGCCAAGCAGTTAGCTTCAGGTTGTCCAGATTCGGGGTTGATAGATGGGACGGCTGAGATATCAGATCCGGAATGGGATCTAGAATCCAAGGTGGACTCACCGAGTAAGACCTTAGGAAAGGGAACCAGATCTGTCGAGGCCAGAATGGGGCAATGAGAATCATTCTGCACCCCAACCGAAAGGCTTTCTGAAGAACTTGGAGCATCAGAGGCAAAGGAGGGTAAGCGTAAAGAAGACTGGAGGGCCAAGCATGCACCAGCGCGTCTCTTGGGGTATCTCCGGGAGGAGGGATTAGAGCGAAAAAACTGTCGCACTTGGTGTTTGAGGGAGACGCAAAAAGATCGCAACAAGAAGTTCCCCACCGTGCGAAGATGCGTTTCGCTACTTGAGCATTGAGAGACCACTCGTAAGGGGAGAGAATGGTGCGACTGAGCTTGTCCGCAAGGATGTTGGACAGACCCGGAATATGCGTTGCGATGAGAAAGCGGTTGGTGGAGATTGCCCATTCCCACACTCTCATGGCTTCTCGACAAAGAGGGTAAGACCTGGTTCCCCCCTGTTTGTTGATGTACCAGACGACAGACATGTTGTCTGACTGAATCGCAATAGTTCCCAAGGGAAGAAAGGCCTGTAGTGCTTGCAACACTAAGAGCACTGCTCTCATCTCTAGAACATTGATATGCAGTAAGGTCTCTGAATCGTTCCACATGCCTTGGACCGTCCGGCCTGCAAAATGCCCCCCCCCACCCGAGGCGGGAGGCTTCCGTGGTCACCGTGGCGAGAGGGGGAGAAGCACAAAAGGGGCGGCCTCCGTGGAGATCCTGTGAGTGGAGCCACCACAAGAGGGACCGCTTGCAAGCCTTACTGATCGCAATGGGATGATGCATAGGAAGAGCAAGATAAGACCACTGAACTAGGAGTGTCCATTGAAGGACCCGCATATTGAGCCTGGCGAGAGGTAGAAGAGCTATCGCTGCTGCCATGGACCCTAGAGCCCTCAGGACCAATTCCGCAGGAATTGAGCTGGAGTGGAGGATGGCCCGCACCTGGAGCCGTAGATTCTGAACTCTGCCCACAGTGAGGAAGGCTCTCAACTGTCTCATGTCTAACCTGGCACCTATAAAATCTATGAATTGCGTAGGGGCTAGGTTGGATTTTTCTGCATTTATTGTGATGCCCAGGCGGGGAGCTAGATGGAGAAAGGAGTCTCGCGCCAATAATAGTAGATGCCTTGTTGGGGTGGTAAGGAGCCAGTCGTCCAGGTATGGGAAGACCTGTACCCCCTGAAGCCTCAGTTGGGCCGCTACCACTGCTAATACTTTGGTGAACACCCTGGGGGCTGTGGTGAGACCAAAGGGAAGGACCCTGAATTGGTAGTGACTGGCTCCCAGCTGGAAGCAAAGAAACCTCCTGGAGCGTCTGTCCATTAGAATGTGGTAGTATGCATCCTTGAGGTCTATAGAGCACATCCAGTGATTTTCTCCCAGAAGGGGGAGAATGGACTGCAAGGTAACCATTCGGAACTTCTCCTTGGGAACTGCCAGGTTTAAGAGTGACAGGTCTAATATTGGTCTTAGGTCCCCCGTCTTTTTTGGCACTAAAAAGAACCTGGAGTAGAACCCTGATCCGATCTGATCTGGGGGGACGGGCTGGATGGCTCTTTTCTTCAGCAGATGGCCAATTTCTGCCAAAGCGGCCTCCCACTGACCGAGTGGAACGTCGGGGAGGGACTTTAATTTTGGGATGTAATGAAATGGAATGAGGTATCCTCTGGATATGATGCGGAGGACCCAGCGGTCTGATGTTATGGACTCCCATGCCGCTAGGTGCTCTGAGAAACGCCCCCCGACTGCCTCCAGAGTGGAGCAGCCGGGCAACCCTTCAGGGCTGCTGCACGGGACGTTCAGAGAAAGGTTCTCTGGACCCAAAGTTCCTGGGAGCCCCTCTGCCCCTGGGGCGGCATCCTCCCGGTCCTCCTCTGCCATGGAAGGACTGGTTGTCCGGAGCGGGTTGGGACTGCTGCGACTTCTGGAACCACATCTTCTTTTGGCCCTTTTGGTTCCTAGAATAGGACCTCTGGGGCACAGAGAAGCAGATTCGCAGTCTGGGTCAAAGTATCGCGAACAGTTTTGCCAAAGGGCAGAACCATCGAATGGGGTGTTGTAACTAGGCCTACCTGCGGCTCTAGCGGCTCCCTCCGTAGCATGGGACAGTAACCGCATAGAGGAATTAGTCACGGACCTGAGAGTGCAACAGTTTGTCCTCCTCCGACATGGACTCTGGTGGGGATGCAGCGTATTCCTTGATAAGATCGCTGCATCCTGATCACATGTTACTGAAAAGGTCGCTGAACTAAACATGCGGTCCATCATCTGAGACTCCTTGCTCGGAGGATGGACTGAGGTGGTGGCTGCAGCCCAACATGGCCTCTACCGGAGGCCCTTGCTCCAGTGGGCACTGGCCTTTGGGGATTGGCTCCACGGTGTCCGGTTCCTTCCACGCCCTGGTGGTAATCGGGTCCACCAGGGACACCCAAGAGGCAAATGCCTCCAAGAACACGGACTCGTCCGAGGAAGACTTGGGGCAGACCACCCCCTATGCGAAGCATTTCCATAATGTCTCCAAAGAGACAACCTCGGGGTGATCTTGGGAGCCTTCCCTTCCTCCAAATCCGTGTCTTCTGAGAGAGACTCGGGAGTCTATGTGCCTAGGTGCATCCTCAGGGGCTGTCTGAGTAACCCTCAAGCGGTGTCCTGTTCCAATGGAACAACTTGGGGCAATGGGGCTGTCCCAGTGGCCGGATGGTGGAAGCCTGACCCAGTGCAGATGGAGCAATTGCCGGGGTCCGAAACAATCAACAGGGCTCTCTCCACTGCATCAAAGGAGCCGAGGGAGCCAACCAAAGGATCGGGACAGTGCGCCCGACACAGAACACTAATCCCGCTCGGATCCAGGCTCCGAGGTCAGATCCCACTCGAGGGCAGGGTGGATCCAAAGTACCTAGTACTATCGGGCGCCGACCCACCCTGGCCGGCCTGCTCTCGGGTTTCAATCGCCCGAACCCAGGCAGCGGGTCGGGGGTCGAGCTCCCCAGAGGGGAGGCAGGAGCACTCCCATCTGCATCTGGGCCTGGATGAACCTTCTCATCATCCGGTCCAGATTGCCTCCTCGATAGCCTCTCTCCTCCTCCTCAGGTCCCGGTGAGAAGCAGACCGGAGACCGGAGCCGAGGAGGGGGAGAGCCGGTAGACAAGGAGGCCGGAGGAGAAGCCCGCTTGGCAGGCGGGGCCGAAACAGAGGTCTCGGCCCGCCGCTTGTGGTGCTTCTCTCTCCGGTCCTTTTTTCTTGCTTCCCTCTCCTCCAAACCACTAGAGGGAGGTTGAGTCCCAGGTGGAGGAGGGGGAGCAGGAGAGGAGGGAACCGAAGACACGGTACCCCCTGAAGGAGCGGTAGCCGAAGCCGTGTCCGGGGGCAGAAGTCCCGCCAGGACCAGCTTCGACCTCCGCTCCTTCAATGCCCTGGGGTTGAACCCTGCACAAATGGAACATCCAGAAGTGAGATGTTCAACCCCAAGGCATCGAACGCACCGAGTGTGGCCATCAGCAGGAGAAAGCTTATGGCCACACTCGGAGCACTTCGAGAAGAAAGCCTTAGGGGCTTCAGACATACTAAGGTTTTTTTTAAAATAATAAGTGCTAACTAGCCACAAAGAAAAAAACACAGGCCCAAACACACACTACGCACCAGCGAGGGGAGGGATAAATAAAAGTTATAAAGTTATTAAAAAACTTTAAATTTTAAACTCAAAAGATAGGGAACCTAACACTTCCACACAAAACTGACTAAAACTTTAGAATTAAATGCTTGTAAATATAATAACTGACACTTAGCTGAAGAGCTCTAAAAATCCAGTCTGGTCACCAGCGCGGCAAACTAGATCTGAGGTCATGTAGGGAGAGCAGGGCATTATGGGTGAGGGGAGGAGCTGAGAGCTCGGATCCATAGCTGGAAAACCATGCCGGTTCGGATCCGATATCGGATCCATAACCCACAGGTTGCAGACAAATGAATCTCCTACTTCAGATCACATTTTAGTTCCTGTAAGGCCTTCCCCTTATCCTTATCCTGAAGGGACTTAAACCAGCAGCAGCTTCCCCAAACAAAAGATTATTATCAAGAGGAGCATCCATCAACTTGGCTTTGATATCATTAGGTAAAGGTTGAAGCCTAAGCCATCACCACCTCCTCATTACTGAACCAAAAGCAGTAACCCTAGAAGGGGCATCTGCTGCAGCATAACTACCCTTGACAGAATGAAGAACCACTTGAGAAGATGTCCCGAACAAAAAAAGAGCAGAAGTTTTACTTTCAGAATCTGGGAGATCAGAAATAAACTGACAAGCCTGAGAAAGAAGAGCCAACACATACATGTACATATGCGTCTGATAATTAATAGCCCTAATAGCCAGAGTAGCTGAGGTGTAAACCTTCTTACCAAGCCTTCCCATGGTTCTGCTGTCTTTACCAGAAGGCAGCAACTTGGGCGAAGGAGGCAATTGAGAAGGTTTGTCAGAAGCTACCACCACCACTGAAGGGCCAGCAGCAGAACATTTGTGCAAAAAGTTACAATCAGGTGGAAAAAGCATCAACAAAGCACCCAAAACAAAGAATAGCAGAAGATTTCGGAGATTCCATCTACAATTCATAATATCTCTTACAGATTTCAGAGACCTGAGCACAATCCCCTTTAAAAAATTCCATTATCCTGGTGATTCTCTCTCCAAATTAAATTTCTTCCAAGGGAGTGTCATGACTGTTAAGAGTCCTCTTTCTCTGACCCATAGTCCAAAGGAGAAAGAATCTGGAAAGAGAAAGCAAGGGATTCCTCATCAGAATCGGACTCTTTTCTCAGAGGAATCCTGTTCCCTGGACCTTTTAATGGGAGCACAGTACCAACAGGGTGCTGGAACAGAATCTCTTTGAGGATGTTTTAATGTCATCAAAGCATTAAACAACCTTGAGTAAAGGCCTCCCATTCAGTCTGTGGATCCCCAGAAGCAAGAGAAACGTTTTTTTTCTTTCTTCTTTAAGGGAACATCCACCCTATAAAATTTAGTAGGCTCTGACCCAGGACAGCAGTCAATAACTGTAGTAGGAACTTCTTCCCCAATTAAAATCTGCAGAACACCCCTAGGCCCCTCAGAAATAATTAACAGTGGTTCCCCCTGAATGCCCAAAATGGACACCTGCAAAGCTGCCAGACATGCTACAAGAAGAATCCTCATCGGCCTAAAACTCTGTCACGGCAGACAAATTAGACAACAAAACTGGGCAAGTCTCTGGGTTCTCAGTGGCTCAGGAGGAACACCTGGCAGAGGCCGGACAGTGGAAGATTCTGGTCTAAACTTTTTAACCTTCCCTAAGAGCTGTTCCTCGGGATGGGAAGCTCCTTCCATTGTACCTTTAACAACAAGCTTAAGGCACTGGTTCTCAAGTTACAAAGAAAGGGAAGAAAGCCTACTACGAAGGGTTTTTAGTACAAAATCTTGACAAATTGAACAGGTCGCTTGGTTGTGAGAAGCTCCTAGGCAAAAAGACGCTTAATCGTGGTGGTCTTTATGGGTAATCTATCTCACACACTGGCAATTACCTGTCCTGATGACATTAACACCCCTGAGCAACAAAAAAGCTAAGAAAAAACAAAATCCCAAATGGGTACTTATCTGCAACTGGTCAGTACCAGCAAGATCATGCAGGCATTGAAACCAGTGAATAAAATATGCGTTCAAACTGGTGGAAATGACGTAGGCATTCAGACTGGAGGCTAAGAATTTCTGAGTATGGTATGTCTGGACATCACCTTTATGCTCTATGCTATGTGCAGAGTATGTGTGTGATGTTTGGCGTACCTTAAAACAACAGTAGGCTTTGATATACTGGTTGACATCAGGGTACCCTCGGCATGGAATCTCGTATGTTAGGAATATTGCAACAGTGAATTTAAGGACATCAATATGTTATGCCAAAAAGACCACTGATGAAAGCCACCTTGAAGTGCTCCACAAAATCCTTAAGGTGCGGCCAAGACTTACTGATGCAGTTTAAGGCTTTAACTCACCACTCCATTTGGTACATTACATCACAGGCACAAGCCTGTGATATGGAATTGATGGTTGGCAACAGTTTCATCAGCCAGTTCCCTCTGAAACCTCACCATATGCACCAAGTAATTCATTGCCTAGACAGAAAATGCAATGGACACACATACTTGCCAAGTCTATCCATCATCCTTGACTCTCTGCTGGGACGGATGAACAGTATGAGCTTCTTCCATGATGTCATATATGGTGGCAGCAAACAACTATGGTATCTACAACTACAAAGCTTATCTGACACCATCTGGTGCTGATTTCGGATTTACTTTGCAGCTGCTTAATAGAAGATGTATTCTGATTTTATTTAACTCTGCTTTTCACTGTCTGCTGGAAGAAAGGACTAAACTATAAACATGCAAACTATAACCCAAAGGGCCTAGTCAGCTATAAATTCACAAAGACTATACATAGGACACTCCAGTGTTTAGATGAAATCATCCAGTGTTGGTTTGTGATTTACTGTGCATCTACTTGGTAGGAGATGTACTATGATTTAGAATTTTAGGTCTGATTTTTATATTATAATGAGGTGTGAAAGTGCTAATGAGCAGAAGCTACTGTGTGGCAACAGTTTACAGAATGCCCAATGTTTTAGTGCGACTGGTACAACTTGCACTGTTGGTCACAGTGATTACTTTATGAACTACTTCACTTGCTCAAGGTTAGTTCTGTGCACTTTAACATACTGTTTGCGTGATTTCCTCACTCAGTTTGATAAATTGTTTGTCTTTTTGAAACCTGTTGTCACAAACTTGAATTTTTCTCCTTTTTAAAATTCATTCTTTGTAGTTGAGAAAGGATTCTTTTAATGAGTATGCCATTAGCAATTTGCTGAAGCACAGGTTATCTTGCCTACTACATTAAATGCTGTGTGCAAATAAAGGTAACACCTGATAACACTGGAGACTTATGTTCATGTCAAAAGTTGCATGACTTGCTTACAAATACTAAATATAGATCTACTGAAAATGTTTGCATTTGTGCAATCAGCACAGCTTGGAAAACTGACAGATTGACTGGGTTGATGAGATAAATATTAGGCAAAGTACAAACATAACACATGTAGGAAAGGAAGTGACCTCGGCCATAAAGAGCACTCAACCTCTATTAAACATGATCTTACCAATGACACCATTGGTATTCAGCAGCCTTACAATTCATAAAATACAGAAGAAAACTGAAAATTAAAATAAGTGAGAAGTTCTCAACAAATTAGCAAAAAACGCCGTTAATGTCTATAATGTAAAAAGAATATATACTGAAATGGACACTGCTTTATGTTACATAGATAACAGGAAATAACAACACTGTTCAATCACTAAACATTCAGTCTCCAGAAACGACATTTTTCCAACAGAGATGGTAAAAAAGAAGGTAAGGGACAAGCTAAAAGAAAGAAACTTAAATTGAACTTGGAAGGATTAAAGAATGTTATATTAAAAAAAGAGAGGAAGAACAGTGAACTTGACAACATGACATAGTGCGGAAGTATAAACACAGCCAGAAAAGAAATGAATGCCTGCAAATAATATAGGCAGTGAAAGAGTGAGATTAATAGAACTAATGGTGATGAAGACCATGCCTTTGTAACAACTGCTTGATTAGATATTGCTGAATTACAGTTGGGAGATTCTTCAGATTTAGTCAGAAATTACATACTTGTAATTGGGGATCCAATTATTACAACCACTGATACTTAAATCTGGAGGAAGGAAAACGTACACTGAACAGTGCTACGATCTCCAGGAACAAAAATACAGGACATGAGTACGGCCTTAGGATGTTATAATATAATGAAGTATAAATCTTTTTATTCGTGTTGGTTTGAACAATCAAGAACTTAAAGAACATAGCTTGTAGAGGTGCTGACACATATAGTTTACAAATCACATACAGAAAGAGAATCAGGTCAGCGTGAATGGAGAGAGTTCTGGAATAGATCTATATCACTTAATTTACTTTCCTCGAATGGCTACTCATCAACTGACATAATTGAACGGTGCATCAGCGAACATTTTTCCCAGGAAAGGAAGTCACTTGGCCAACGTACAGAAATTTGTTCTTTTCCCAACTGTAGCACAATCTCAGAGTTGGTATATACAAGTGAGAGGAGTGAGGAAGTCTCAGCCCCCCACTTTGGTAGGTTTGAGGTACTGTGGCATGTGTTGGTAGGTATGCTGGCCAAGTGATTTCTTACCATGAGAAAAATGTTCACTGAAGTGAACATTTGATGAAGGGTCATTCGATGATGTTGGTTTGATGAACAGCCGTTCAAGGTAAGTAAACTTTGATGAAGTGATAATAGAAGCTTTTGGAAAAATACATGAAAGAAATGGTTCATTTTAAAAAATAGAAATCTATAGAAAATCCAAGTCTACATTTGGCCACATGTACTTAGACTGGATGGAATCCACTTTCCAAACAAGGAATGGGAATTTTACCAGCAGACATATTGGAATATTTGACTAAACACAAGACAGGATTTTCACCAAGTCAGAAATTTAACAGTTCACAGACAGCAAAATTTGATTTATATGTGCTGGATTTTAAATGCAATGTGCATTAGTAACTTATTTTTATTGGAAAATTTGCAAAATTCACTTAAGACTAATGTTGTATTGTTTGTGAAACACAGTTAAACAATGACTGGAAGCTAGTTGTAAGTGTGCAAATGATTTACTGTAATAGACATTCTAACAAAATCAGATGGAGGCATTATGACTAGGTTTACTTAGACCGGTTAGCATAATGATTAAGGTCTTCACCTCCCATGCACAGGGTACAAGGTTCGATCCTGACCTCCGGCCAATGCCCGTTTGGAGTATGCATGTCCTTCCCTGTGTGTCTTTGGGGTTTCTCCCACCTCCAAAAATCATGCTGAATGTTTCTATCTTAAACTCAGCAATGAGCAGAGCTCGTTATTGACCAATGGCTCAGGGCATCTATCATGCTGCAAAGTATCCTCAAGACAGGACAACATAAATCACAAACTGCACTCCATGACAGGGCTAGCCACTTGATGGTGTAAAATATGACTTTAGGCGATTCGGTCATGTTGACTAATTTCGTGAAATGGACATGGGTATTTGCCTGTGATAAGTGAGCTGAGGACCTGGCCTACTCCGACCTACACCATGGAACAATGCTAAAAGTGGGAGAGATGTATGTGCCCCTACTGACCAGTGCATGCCCACCATAAAGCTCAGCAGCCCTGAGTCAATAAGCTACTGGCAAGCCAGTGTCCATTTGCCTAGTTCTGGACATAATCAACTTTCCAAACATGAACTAAGAATTGCTACACTCATTGCGGGTTCACTGACAGGATGTAGCTTGGAAGTTGATGATATGATGGTACAGAGGAGGCTGGACATCCTATGTATCTAAGAGACGAGATGGAAGGACAGTGCAGCAAAGACACTTGGCTTGGGATCCACAGTCTACTTACTCAGGAGAAGGACAGGCTAGAAATGGTGCGAGAATTGTGGTCAGACACAGGCTTCAGAAGGCAGTGAGGGATATCATCAGAATTAGTGACAGATTCATGGGAACCAAACTCCAGTTTAAGGATAGGACAGTATTCATAATCTCAACCTGTGTGTCACAGCAGGGTTGTGATAGCAAAACAGTGCATTCATACAGCAGTTGCAGGACCTACTAGATAAAGCATGACAACATGAATTGGTGTTGATAATGGGAGACATGAATGCACACCTCGGGACATACAGAACAGGGTATGAGGACTGCCTGGGTCCACAAGGGTGGGGAACCTCAAATAGAGGAGAAGAGGACATTCTAGACTTCTGTCTGGCAAACTGCTTGACAGTAGCAAACACATGGTTCAGAATGAGTGCAACAGGATCACATACAAGAGTGGCAAACATGCAACTCATGTAGACTTCCTCCTAGAAGGGAAAGGGCACTGGAGAATCAGTGATTACAAAGTCATCCCCAGTGAAACAATCAGCTCACAGCATAAACCACTGGTTGCCAAAATCAGCTGTAAGCAATGGTCAGAGAAGACTCAGTCAAAATGGAGCAGGCTGAAGACCTGGAAGCTGACTGGAGAGGAAGTACCACAAATCAAAGAATTACTCAGGGCTCTAGCACCCCTACAGGAAGAGGAAATAAGTGGAGATGAAGAATGGCAATGCCTCAAAACAGCATGTGTGAGGACTACAGAACATATGTGACCATGCCAGGTATGGAAATAAGGTATACACAGAAAGCTGTTGGTGGAATGCAGAAGTCCAGGAAGTCATCAAAAGAAAGGAGTGCAAGAAAAAGTGGGAGACAGAAAAGACAGACCAGGCTACGAAAGAATACGAGTCAGCTAGCAAAGAAGCTAAGAAAAGTGTTGCAATAGCAAAGAACAGTGAATTGGAGGGACTCTACTGGCTTCTGGAAATTGTCTCAGTAGTTGGCACAACGAAACTACATCGAGTTGAAAGGCAAAAATAAAGAAAAAGATAGTCAGACATCCTTCATAAGGGATGACAGCAACAACCTACTCACCAGTCCACAGGACATCAAAGGGAAATGGGAGGAGTACTTCCAACAACTTCTGAAAGAAGAAAACCCCACAGAAGCTGTACTGCCTCAGACACAGCCTACAATGAGAGGAGACCACCCTAGACGTAAGAACAGTACTAAGGAAAATGAAGTCTGGAAGCAGTAGGCTCAGTTGAGGTCACAGTAGATATGCTAAATATACTGGGTGAGAAGGGGAGAAATAGCTCCTGAGGGTTCTCATAGCAATGTGGAGAGAAAGGCACATCCCAGATGACTGGAGAATAAGCATACTCATGCCAGTGTATAACAAAGGGGACATCCACAACTGTGGTCAGTACAGAGGTATCAAACTCCTGTCACACTGCATGAAAGTTCTGGAGAGGGTGACTGATAAACAAATACTCAGGGTAGCAGAAAGAAAGATGGGAGATGAACACTTCAGATTCAGATCAATGTAGCACAACTGACCAGATGTTTGCAGTGAGACAGACAGTTGAGAAGAAGATAGAAATGAAGAAAGAGTCCAACTTGGAGAAAGCATATGACAAGGTCCCAAGAATGCTGATTTGGATAGTACTGTGGTGGTTCACAGTCCCAGAAACACTGGTAGAATTAGTACAGGCTATGTAAAAGGACCCAATGACTCAGCAGAAACAGTGTTTGGTCTCACAGAGGGGTTCTCACCAGGAGTGGGTTTGCACCAGGGTTCAGCTCTGAGCCCACTGCTGCTCATAATGGTGATTGACTACATTAGCCAACTAGTTGGAGGTGACAGAGCAACAAAGTTGCTGTATACAGATAAGGAATTACAGGCAGACTATGAGCATGAAATGATGTACTAATAAGACAATGGTAATGGCAGCAAATCGGGGAAATCAGAAGAAACTGAGAATAGAGATAGAAGGAAAGATAGTGGAACCAATTAACAGCTTCAAGCATCTGGGAAGGGTGGTTGAGGAGAAGGGAAGTCTGAATGAACAAGTCAAAACTAGAATAAGAAGGGCTGCAGCCAACAGACAGTGTGTCAGGTGTTGTATATGACAAAAGAATGCCAAAGAAGCTGAAAAGTTAAGGCATACAAAACAGTGGTGTGACCAGTACTGCTGTATGATACAGAAGCCCTGGGCAGTAAAGGCAGAGAAGAAGAGAAAGCTAGAGGTTATTGGAAATGAAGTGCCCGAGAAGGGTGGCAGAATGCACAATGTGGGACACACGAAAATATGAGGACACAAGAGCAGAAGCCAAAGTAACTCCAATTGCAGAAAAAAATCAAAGAACAGATTACGGTGATGCAAGCACATCTGGTGAAGATGATTTGGGAGACAGACAGGAAAAAAGTAAGAGGAAATGAGGGTGTCCAGCAAAGAAACGAATGGATTGTGTGAGAGAAGATCTGCGGCAGTCAAGCATGAGTGTGGGACTGAATCGAGAGAGATAGCGATGGTTAGCATGACAACCCAACCCTATGTATAAAAAAAAAAAAAAAAAATTGGGAAAAGGGGGGATTGGTGACGAAAGACTGTTATAAGAACTGCGATACTTGGATGTTTGAAAACACCAGTACACACTGTGCAACGTTGACAAAACCAACCATGGAACAGATCACAACTATTCCAATGCCCTACCAAGTCAAGTACTGATGAGGAATTCACACACTTCTTGCATGAAACACAGGAATGAAAAATAAAAGCAGCGAAGGACAAACTTACTAGAAAAAGTATACTCATACTGATTTAACAACATTTGTATGGAAATTTACAACATACACTCAGGAAAAATTGCTGCAGACTGTAAACAAGTCCAGCAAAAAGTAGAACATACTGGGCATTGTTTGTGTTTCTATGGAAATGAAAGTTAATACATGCCAAGATTTACTACCTTTGACATGCAGCGATCATGGGGTAATAAAAGAATAAATTACAGCTAAATAATTCTGCCAAACTGAAATCTAAACCAATGCATGTAAGATGAATCATCTATATGGAAGCAAAACAATCACTATGTAAAACTAACTGGAGTGATGCAGTCACTGGAATGACTGCAGAAGGAATGTCAAGTTTAGATAGGGAAATTATTTGAAACGCAGATAAATGTTTAACATCAGTCTCCAAGCACACAAGGTCAGGAAGATAAATTTCTATAAGAACATGATACTTAATTAAAAGAGGGGATAAAAAATACAATACATTGTAATGAGGTCAAATTATAACTTTGAAAGCGGAAAAACCAACTAGACAGAAGTTAAACTGTGTGAGATAAGACTAAAAAGAAAATGTATAAAAGATAATGAACATTATATGAAACCATTTTATAGATACACAAGCCATGGTAGAAGTAAAAACATACAAATTGATAACCTGCGCATAGATTTTAAAATTTATTTTCAAAAGCACAAGATTGTACACATACATCTACAAACCCTTATGCAAAACAGTATGGCTCCACTAACGCGGTAATAAATTGTGTAGTAACCCCAGATTATGAAAAGAAATTCAACTGAATTATACTGAAAAATAACTAAAACTGAACCAAAAAAACACACGGGGGGGAAACAATTAGTAATAATGACTTTAGAACACTTCAGCATGAACTTACAGTACCATTATACCAGTTTTCACTGTGTCATTTAAGTATGGGGAGATTCCTCACAAGCACTTGATAAACTTACATTTAAGGAAAATGGGAATTGAACTAATCTAAAGTCATACAGATCCCAAAGCTATTTTTTGTTGCGTATTTTGGATGACAGTCAGAACTGTAAAGGTTGGGACTTCAAGTCCTACATCACCATGTAAATGCTGAAAATATCTATAACTACCTGTAACATGATGGTTCTACAACATAACAGCAACTATAAATGAAAGTACGCTTTGGTGCAATTTTGAGAGACTTATCTTCAGTTGTTCGTAAGGTTATACACAAAACAGTGATCAATAAATTAGAACTTGGTATTAATGCAATCTTGATAAAATAATACAAGTAGGACACAATTATTGTATAGCAATTGGAAAAGTGAAATTCTAGGCTACAGTCAGGGTTGTCCCACAGGGCTCTACTCCAGCCCATAACTGTTTGGGTTTTATCTTTCAGTTCTTTTCATACGACGTGTTCTGTAGTCTGTATGCAGATGACTTGAAAAATGGGTAAATTGGTAACATCTGTTACAGACACGACATGTCTGCAAAAGAACTTGACTAAATTGACCACTTTGGGATAGGAGAATAATATACTGAAAAACACATCAAAAACTAAGCATATAAAATTTAGGAAACAGACTGAAGAATGTATTATTCAACACTGCCCAAAGTGATAGAAATTATAAGTCATTTAGGGATCTGAGTATATCGGTAGATATAGCTTTGAGTTTTTCTAATCATATCAACCAATTTGTTAACGGTGTTTAAAAATTACAAGCTATGTAAAACAATTAATAAAGATTGGGAAATCAGTAATGATGAAATAATTGAAAGTTACATCAGACCCAAACTATAGTATGGAATAATATGGAAACCTTACAAAAAAACTAGCATGAGTAAATTGCAAAGAACACAGTGGAAGAGTACTTGTGGCATCCACTGATGTGAAAATTAAGTTATTATGAAATATTAAAATACCTAAGCTTGTACAGTGTTTCATACAGCTATTTAAGAGAAGATGGTATTCAGGTATACAGGGCATTTACAGACAACTGTCTCTGGGAATATTTGGGGTTATCACACAGTATTACAGAATAAGATAACGTGAGTAGGAGATTACATAGGAATGAGAGATGTAATAATTGGTTCTCGGAGAGTAGCTAATGTATGGCATAGACTATCAAATTATGTTAACTAGTTTAGATTAAAAACATGGACACTTATTATGAGACCGATGGATATGGTATACCATGAGGATAAAAGGGAAATTATTGCCCATGCTTGAAAAAGAAATAGCTTATATATCTGTATGTATAACCATAAAATTTAGTCCCATTTTCATGGGGATGGGCTCTACGATTGTTTTATGCTTTGCAGCAGGGCACCCCATGTCAATTAGTCAGGGAGTGCTACAAACCAAGCTGCTGGGGGGGGTCATCACTAAGCCTCTTACAAAATTTCGT
Source organism: Protopterus annectens (assembly GCF_019279795.1). Taxonomy (NCBI): domain Eukaryota; kingdom Metazoa; phylum Chordata; order Ceratodontiformes; family Protopteridae; genus Protopterus; species Protopterus annectens. The sequence goes on from NC_056742.1 coordinate 290,988,408, forward strand.
CCTCCAGGAAGGTGCAGTCTACTGATTAGGATCCTCTCTGCCTCACCTTTTCCAGGATTTTTCCAAACTGTTCTTTTAGTGGGGATTCAGAGAAACCTCCTCTGTCAAGATCGGTGCCTTGCGAGTGACTCCAAGGAGGTGAAAGAGTGCTTTTTACACTGCCTTTTTTTGGGGGTGGGACTCCTTGTCTGAGCTCTCATAGGAAGAAAGCACCTCAGACTTCAGCAATCCTGGCCAATAACATCTTCAGAACTGTACAAGCAAGACTGGTGTGTGGCGGTTGAAGTTTTCAGTTTCATTTGTGCTTAGAGGCAGAACTGGTGATAACTGCACATGTTCCTGCCTGAAGATTACCTTAGACCTCCTATATGATGATCCATTAACCAAGGTACTAGAGACTGAAGTGGACAGCACCAGCCACATTGATACAGTGACAATCAGCACCTACTGTCAACACTGATTTTCAAAAGTAGGGGTCACAGGGGTAGATTTCAACACAGAGATCAAACACAAAGCATCTACAATGACAACAGCCCAAAGAGGGTAGTAACTAGAATTGACTCCTAATACCCAGTACTTAAATCCCTTGGGTATAATGGAGATCCGTTCTAACACCTTCACTGATGCTGAGAGCATCAACAAAGAAAAGATATCCTTTGGCATGAAAGATAACAGCAAAGCATGCATCACCAGTTCCAGTGCAGCCACAAGTGAAACAGGGACCAGAGAGGTACAGAACTGAATGAAGGTTGGTGTTCCTCTCGTGTTGCCCTGGACAGAGAGGAGGCCAATCTGACACCATAGGCAAAAGTCAACCTCCACTGGAGCCCACAGGGAATCCACAGCAGCAGACCAATTCCACCATCTAGGAACCTGAGACACCACGTTAAGTCCTCTTTCTAGCTCAAAACCCTGACCCAGAACAAGGAAAATTATTTGAGAAGCAACCTGCATTGTCTTACTAAACAAGCAGGTAGCCAAGTAAGAAGATTATAAGCAGCATAACTCTCACTTGGCCTCAAAGAAGGAATGACACCCAACACCCAAGTGCCTCAAACCTTAAATGAGAGATTCACCACCACCCAGAGAGGAGGCATTTTCACACAGGAGGAATCACATAAGCAAGGAGGGAAGAAAACAGATGCCTTTGGGGGGATCTTGGGGAGCTTTCTCCCTCATCGAAGTTGGTGTTTTTGGTGACAGACTTGGGGGAGGAGGCAATATGCTTCCTTTTACAAGTCCTCTTCCTGGATATGTGCTTTGGACTCCCAAGGGGAACACAACAGAATCAGACATGGGACTGGAGTGTCAAGTCATCTCAAAGCCTAAGGGATCCATCTGTTCCCCATCTACAAGGATGTGAAGTGGAGACAGGAGCGGCCTTAGCTCAACTGGTGCCCCAGGCAAAACAGCTCCATGGCGCCCCCCCCACCACTACCCAGTGCCCCCATCTTGGTCTACCTACATCAAATAAATACTGGAAAAGTGCCCCTGCTAGAGCAGCGCCCTAGGTGACCACCTAGTTGGCCTATGCCTAAGGCCGGCCATGAGAGGAGGGTACAGTCTTCAGTGGGAGTCGGTATAGATTTAAACTCTGGGAAAATACCAGTCCAGACAAGGCCCTCTCCATAGCCTTGAAAGGCAACTTGGCTATCAGAACCAAAGAACCACCCAAATTAGTTAATTCAGAAGCCCTCTAAATTCCAATAGCTGAAGACCCCAAGGAAGACCGCAGAACTGAGCTGTCCAGTGACGAAACTCAATCAGCAGTGATGGCTTCAAAAACCTCAGAGTTCACTAATGCTGAAGTCCAGACACACACACACTGGCTCTGGGACTCTGCCTGACCTGAAATCACTGGAGTCAAGAAGTGAGGGAACATGTCGACGCCAAAGTCTCCAGAGCTGTTGACTCCGAAGTTGATATCATTGGAAGATTGGATCAGATGTACACAGACTCCAGGAATGGAGACAGTGCAGGAAGCTAAACACTGAGCAGCTGGAGTGGAAGGGACTAATCCTGTACCTTTCCTTGGACATGTAGCTGGGAGGACTCCCAGCTGAATCTGTGTTCCCAAAAATCTCAAAATTCGGAGGCTCCTAGTACATCGGCCAGATCTAGATGAGACTTTTGAGGCAAGTTTCGAAGACATCTTTTGTAATATAGGAAAATGAAACCTAGTATTTATCTGTGCTGGAGTAAAGAACGGCTCTGAAGACCAAGTATGGATCTGAGCAACATTCTAATCTAACAGTCTCTATACTTTTGGTGCCAGATCCACAATGGCTGTGGGGTCAGGAAACATTTTCTTAGTTTTATCCAGGCAATCCCTCAGATCTCTCATCTTTCGATTTCTCTGACTTTTTTTACCTTTCTTTCTCACAGTCTCTCTTTGGATCTCTACATTTCTCTATCCCTCTTCTTTTCAGGTGAAAAAAGACAACATGGATGTCTGTTTCCGAAGACATTCTGGACTCTGTGAAGGGAGAAGGTTTTTCAAAATCAGCTTCTCTCTACATCCTTTGAAAGGCTCTGATGCCAAAAGTAGCACAGAGCATGAAACTTGTAAATGACAAGGCCCCAAGCAGTACACACACTGCAAATGTGGGTCTTAGAGTAGACTTTTATGCCCACAGAAATAGCACTTTTTAACACCTGTTGACAGAGTTTTGTACTTCGATTATATAGAACTTTATCTAAGAAAACCAAGTTTATTGATAAACTAAACTACTGTGCTAAGCTTATCTATATAAATGCAGACCCAGAAGAAAAACATAAAAGGCAATAACGAAAATACTGATCTATATACACAAACCTAACCCTAAACAATAAACTATCAAAAAAAAATTTTAAAGCATGAGGAAAAGCATTCACATACTGTGAATAACAGGGCTCTTAGTCCATGCGCCTGCTACACAGATGGCAAATGAGATCTGAGATAGTTCAGGCAGGAGAGGGGGATGGTGGGAAAGGGAGGAGTCAGAGCTCTCTGATCCAAAGCTTTGGTACAAGGCATAGAGGTTGGATCTGGCCAGAGCTGACAGCCCACACGTTGAATCAGGGGGGCGGCAACATTGCCTCTAACGTTACCATAAGACTCCCCTTGAAGCATGAGCAGTAACAAACTCTGAAATGTTAATATCTTGAATTTTGGTACTTCCGCATAGATTTAGAACAGAAATTCCTAGAACTGGTCTCCAAGAAGGCTCTTTTTTTGGTGCCTTTGCCTCTTTGATCTAAAGGTATTGGTTCCATCATTCCTAAAGTGATGAAAAATCGGAAAGGAAAAATGTTAGGTTTGAAGGGTGGGGAAGAACTCAACAGAAAGGAGATATTTGTATCCAGTATAAACTGTACCCCTCCTGAACCACTTTTAGCACCCAATAGTCTGAAATCTGTTGCCAACGAGGAATGTAAACAGCCAGTTTTTAGGACAGACTCTAAAAGATAGGACACGGGGAGTATATACAGGACAGAATTGTTGGCAAAATCATTCTGAAGTATTATAATGTCCCCTTTTTAAGAAAAGGTCCTCATTTCTTATTTCCCTCCTACCATCTCTCGTCTCGCTCTCTTTTTTTTTCTCTCTGTCTGGCTTGAAATGGCAGGGATTGTTCTGCTTTTTAAAAGGGAGAAGGGATTTGGAAAATTTATAAGGGGGGGGGGGGTGACATGAAAAATCTTTAAGACTCCCTAGATTAACTTCCTTGTTTCAAATTGTTCGACATGAGTAGCAGACAGACCAAAGAAAACCTCCTTATCTAACACAATGCAAAATTTCAGACCATCTCAAACAAACGTCTGGTTATGTACCTAGGTCCTCAACACTACAGAAGTGACCCTATACATGGTACAACAACACACGCTCAAGGCATGTTTTGATAGTTAAAGATTAGATACAATGAGATTCAGAATGAAGGAAGCTTAGCAGATAATTCCCTCAAACTGTCTGCACAAAATAGAATAAACTTCCATCTGTGCCTGATGTAACTAAGATTTCCATATTCCAAAGTGGGAGAAAATATTCTCTTACCAAATCTGTCAAATACCTTTGATTCCTTGTCCACACTGAAAGGATTAGTACAAACTAGTAGTTTGTTCCCAGCTAGCAAAGATGTACAAATAGATACTGGATCCAACCTAAAGTGAGAGATCAAATATTTGTTAGTTTGAAGAACTTCATACAGTCTATCACAATTACAGGCAGGACTAACTATACCCTCCAAGGCTGACAAAACAAGACCCACAGGGGTGGAATGAGGTATACTTACCTTTAACATATTATATCACCACCTCAGTTAAAGGGGAGTAGCCATGTTTTTCCACGAAAATACATCATTCATCCTTGAAATACATTCTGAAAAGGAAAATTCCTCCAAAAGAGCTGGAGAAGCCCAGCTTTCCTCAGAATCAGAGTTTTGGGCTTCAGAATCTACAGGAGAAGTAGCCCTGTCTCTGTTGGAATCCTCTGACCAACTTTCCTCAGGAATTTCTTTAAAGACTGGGCTTTAAGGATTACCAAGTACCAGGATTAACTGCTTGCTATAAATCTGTGGCTAAGGTGAGGAAATAATCTTAATGAACAGACACTGTCCTTAGAGGAGTAATGTCTAACCTTTTTGGGGTTTTCTCTTTTCAGGGACCTACCTGGAATACAAACACCAGGGGATGGAATGTCAATCCCGGCAGGAGTTCTCTACCTCCTGACACACCAAGAAGAGCCTCCTGGAGTATCTGCCAGACCCAAAAAAATTGTTCAACAATGCCTGGATCAGACATTGGAATACCTGCAGAAGACATGAATGAAACCAGTCCATGGTGACTGCTCAGGCTACACCACAGGAACCCATAGCAACAAAAATCATCCACTAGAGAGTCACCCAATAATGGCCGAGGCACTCTCTAAGACCGTGGTGGCAGCAAGAGCTCTTTAATGTTTTTTTTTCTCCCTTTAGGTATAGAAAAAGATGATCAAACAAGCCCTCAAATGTTCTTTTAGCAAACTTTCACAAGGTAAAACATGAAAGAGATTCAACACCAACACACACGCAGCTGGAGGCCCAGCTGGTTCAAAACCAGCATCGGTTACCTGTTTGACCACTATCATACTAGTATCAGCTGTGGGGTGGGACATAGCACACAAGGGAAGTAAATCTGTTCAACTAAAGGAAACAGAGATTGAAATGTTCACTCCAGAAAGTCAGCAAACTAAATTCAAGCTCCTCTGCCAGAAAACCAAAATACAGGGTCTCACTTCCAAATAAAGACACCTCTCCTATCACATTTGCTGCTGCATATAAAGAAAGAGTCAGCAAACTAACACCAAGTTCTAAAACTGGAAAAAAGATAAATAGCATCCTGTTTCACTAGTTATGAAAGTAATCCTCATCACTCTTGCTGTGTAAAAAAAGGGGTTTGCAAACTTACCTACCCTTGAAATTAACAGCTCACTGTCAGCCAAGGCTCAAGACAGTGCAGTTGTCTTTGGGCAGATGAAGCAGAGCCAAGCAAGGCATCATACTCTTATCTCTATGGCTCTCTGGCTACTCTAAAAGGTGAAGCCCTTCAGCTATCTTTCAAACTTATCACCCTTCACCTGGTCTAAGCAGTCTTAAAGCAAAGAATATTTTGGTTTATAGCACTTGACAC